>NC_137944.1:1130600-1170600 GCF_963969265.1 Rhamphochromis sp. 'chilingali'
CACATCTTCACTCCGTCTGTGGCTGAATACAAACCTGTAAAGTGACACTTCACAACACGAAGGCTCCACAAAACCAGGTTTGATTTAAATTAACAGTTTGAATTAATTAAACGGACTTTGTCAGCAGTTTTATACTGACATTGATGCAGTGGGGAAAAAGGCCTTTGTCGACATTACCAGGTGGAGGTACATGTGAGACTACGCCTGTGTCAGACGGGGCAGTAAAGGACCTTTCACCTGCCAGCTACCTCAGACAAAGACTGGGATGTTCCAGTCAGTCCCAGTCTCAGCTGGTCACTCTGTGTTCTACCTCCTGAACCTCGCTTTCATCACACGTCTTCTAATAATTACATCAGTCAAGGTTAACAGGGGCCCAACAACAATGTTGTCTTATAACCCTTAAACTAGTGCTGATTCAGGTATGGGAACTATTCCATTATGTGTGCACCAGAATGATGCTGAAGTACCAAACTAAGACTTTTAAATACTTTTACTAATATTTTACAGAAAGGGTTAGCATGTCTTTGTCAGACGCTGAAGATCGTTAAACATGATGAGCCATCACGTTATGCATTTTTACCAATATATATTTACCATAACTGTCCAGTGTATTGACACTTTGTGCAGGCACTCATGGTGCTACACAAAAAACTAACCTGACTTCCTGTCGGACCATCATCAGGAAAGAAGTGTTTATTTATCAGCATGCCTGCAGAACAATCAGCAGCCCAATGAACAAGAAAACATGCTGACTTGCTAGTGCATGAGCTGCTGTATTAGCATTAAACAGCTGGCCGATGCACTGACACTGTTAACATGCTGCTGATGTTAGCGTTTCATCTGAGCACCTGTGTGTGTCTAAGTGCGCTCTCACAGAGTGGCCGCTGTATCTGGTGACGGGACGACATCATCTCGTGAATCTGTGAGGCTGGGTTTGTGTCTCCTCCTCGTGTTAGCCACTAAAGCATGACCCCACAGTCAGCACAGCACAACTGATTGTTGCTTTTGAAACGGCGTTTGAAGCCTTTTAGTCCAATAACAGAAAAAGAATGACACTTGATAGAGCACACAGCAAAGTGTGGCTTTCTCTGTGGCCCAGTCCTTCTCTTGCATACTGGGTTGAGGATCAAGTGGTTGTTTGAGGCAGGCTGGTGTCTGCAGTCCGGCCCTGCTGCCTCACAGTAAGCTGCTGTGGCCATAGCCATGGTCTTGTTAGATAAACTGAAGGAGCTCGAGTTTGCTATTAGGAAACGTCCCACAGTGAAACAGCCGGCTCGTGGGGGCACCAGCTGTTCTGCCTGTAACTCACTTCTCAGGGTAAAAGCTGACTTTGCTCATACAAGAGAAGACGCAGAGAGGAAGTGTCAGGCTAATGTGATGCTGACAACAAATAATGTGAACATCCAATCATCTGGTCTAGTCTGAGTGTGTCTGCAGCCCTGCAGCATGCTGATTGGTTGTTACTGAAGCAGCGATTAGCTGCTAGAAATGTCCGTTCACTGATGATAGACTAACTAATGAAGGCCTGTTTACCATCGCATTAAGACCAAATCCTCAGTCACTGATCCATTTGGGACTCAGTGTACTGTGGTGCTGCACATTTGATCTTTGAAAGCGATGGTTGCAGGTTAGACTGGATCAGAAGATGCCTGAGCTGTAACATGTCAGGGAGCCTCTATGTGAATCCAGAGAACAGTTTTCCCAGAAGAAGGCTTTCTTTTCCACCTCAGCTGGTTTTATTGCTGTGGCAGTTGGCTGTACTACATGAACTCTGCAGTGGCAGACACTTGCTGTATTACTTATCATAAGAAAGCTGCAATGCTGTTAGTTAGGCCTCTTTTCCATCAGTGCCTACTCGACTCGGATGCTATCCCTGCTCCTCGGTCTGTGGCGTGTCGTCACACTCGAGGGTCACGGCGTTGTTTTTTGGAGCCATTTTCCTTTAGTGAGTTTCCAAAATGACGGTGTTGATTTTTGTGAACGAGACGCTCTAATGACTCATCGAGTGACGCCACTGACCAGCCAATCAGTGGCATTCAGTCTGACAACGTCACATTTTAGTACCTGCTCGGATCAGTTTGAACCGCGAGCAGGTGCTAAAAACGACCTGGTACCAGGTACTGTGACCTATGGAAACCTGGAAACTGTGGCGAACTGTGCCGAGTGGATCCGAGTCAGTACTGATGGAAAAGGGTTTTAGTGTTTACTCTGAGAACAGTGTTTGTTTGTGCTAGTTTGACAGTGAGGATGTCTGTTTATTGATTTTTATAGTCTAAGTTTAGTGTGTCACCTTCCTTGATTCTTCTGGCCAAACTTTGAGGGATCGTGATATTTTAAAATGAGTCTGGAACTGCACAGCGATGCTGTAAATCTAGGAGGGTTTATAGTAGAAAGGAAGACATTGGAATGAAATGAGGAATTAAGAGAGAGACGTCCACACCTGCTTCATGAAGGAGTAAGATTTCTGCGTGTCTGCGCCCTCCTGGAGCGACCGTAGAAGTCCTCATCATTCACCATCTTTTAGCTGTTTGACTTATTTTGGTTTCACACGCTCTGCATGTCTGCATCAGCTCTCAAGGGAAACTGCTTTATCTATGCAGTGTTTTCTCAATGTGGTGAATATATTTAGCTGATGTTCATCTTTTTAAGCATCAGAGGTCAAAGTGATGCAGTGATGTTGAATGTGATGCAGGATATTAGCTGTGCAGGGGCTCCTGTAGTGACGTTTTACGTCGATGCACAAACTAACAAATTTTACTTAGACATAGAGCAGAGCAATGTGACCAACAATATTTATCACCATATACATTTGAAAATTTGCGATAACGATATAACTGACGATATAATTGACACCAGACAAAATACTTTACAACTCCACAACCTTATTAGTGGAAACAAAATAAAAACATCAATGTATTTTCACTTAAACAATCAGCTGTTTTTTAATGTGCATTAAAGTTATATAAAAATGTAACAGTGCAAATGCAAATTCTTTGCTGACAGTTTAACCAAAAGGCATTTCAGTGGAAACTGGCCGACATATCCTCAGCATAACCATGTATAATATCCACAACACTTAAAAAGAGGTTATACATGTGTGATTCTTACTCTGAATCTGAATAAGTACGCGGGACCACTGTGTGCGGTAAGACCATCTCTTTTACTTCCTGTATTACCATCTACCGGCATGCATTGCCAGTGCGTAACACGTAATTACACAATCAAACAGTGAACACATACTGCCCATACAACAAATGTACCAGAGACAATTATGAATACACCACATCTCCCCTTTTAAACAAAAACAGAATATTCCTTTTCTCAGGACAGAACTTCTCTTTTTCAAAGCCATACAAGAACATCTGGCAAACAATCTGCATTACATTTTTAACCTTTTGTTTTTGTTTTCTTGTTCTTTTCTTAACAACTCTTTTTAGCTTTATTTTACTGTGCTCTACAAAACCATTATAACACAGTTACATAACAACAACCTTTTTTTTTTTCTTACAGATCTAACTTTTTAGGTTTAACTATTGGCCTCCCTGACTTGGTTCTGACCACATCAGTGTTAACAGGTGTAGCAGGGATCACACTGGGTGTTTGAGGCTTCTGCAACACAGGCACATTAGCAGGTTCATGCACAGGTGAACTTAAAGGAATCAAATGCACACGATTACGCCTCACAGTCCCTTGTGGTAACTCCACTGTGTATGATCGGGGTGTAGAGTGATTTTGGATAACAGTGCCTGTAGTTTTGACATCAGTCACCCAAACTTGCTCTCCTGGGGACAGGCTGCATAAAGGTTTTGCGCGGTGGCGCCTGTTGAAGTTTGCCATGTCCATCATCCTCTTCTCCCTTTCCTTTCGAGCGAGCAGTGCGTTGTCCGGCAGTGTGGGCTCCAGCTGCGATGGAAGCATCGGCAGTGTGGTTCGCAGACGTCTGCCCATTAAAAGCTCTGCAGGGCTGTATCCGGACTGCAGTGGTGTAGCTCTATAGGCAAGAAGAGCTAGATAAGGATCAGCTGCTTTTTTCAGAAGATTTTTTACAGTCTGCACAGCACGTTCTGCTTCTCCATTACTTTGCGGAAACTTGGGACTGCTTGTGATGTGTTTGAAGCCGTATGCTGCTGCAAAGTCTGTAAAGATTTGACCTGAATACTGTGGCCCATTATCAGACATGAGGACCTCTGGGATGCCGTGACGGGCAAAGAAAGATTTCAGGTGAGTAATGACATCGTTTGATTTTGTCCTGTTTAACAAAGCAATCTCAACAAATCTAGAGTGATAGTCAACAGCGAGAAGGTAAGTTTTCCCTCCCAGCTCGAAAAGATCTGTGCCCACTCTCAGCCATGGGCGGGCAGGGTATTCTGTTGGCATGAGTGGCTCACTGTTATTGTGTCTTTCTTGAATACACGTTTTGCACTTGAGCACCATCTCAGAGATTTGTTGACTCAGCCCGGGCCACCACACTGTTTGGCGTGCACGAGCTTTACATTTTACAACACCTTGGTGTCCTTCGTGAAGTTTTTCCAGCACCTCGTTTCTCATTGCTGAAGGAATGACAAGCCGTGTGTCTTTTAACAAAAGGCCGTCTTCAACAGTGAGCGTGGCTCGGTCAGGCCAGTAATTTCGCAGTAAAGGCTCTTGTTTTGCATGTTCTGGCCAGCCTTCGGTGCACATGTCCATGACGCGAGCACACACACTGTCGCTTTTCAGTTGTTCCTTCAGTGTTTGCATATATGATGAACTGACAGGCATGTTTGCTACAATACTGTCGACATATATGTCTGTGCTTTCCATCAGCTCTTTGTCTGACAGGTTCATTGGTTTTTTCAGAGGTGAGCGGGACAAAGTATCTGCTGTCCAGAGCGATTTCCCTGGGGCGTACTGCACAGTGTACGAGTAACGCATGAGTCTCATTCTGAATCGCTGGATCCTGGGTGGCAAGAGATCCAGAGCTTGTCCTCCCAGTAAGGAAACGAGAGGTTTGTGGTCCGTTTCAAGACAAAAATGTTTACCAATCAGGAAATCACGAAAACGCTCACACGCCCATGTAGATGCCAGTGCCTCTTTTTCCACTTGTGCGTATCGTTGTTCTGTAGGAGAAAGGGACCTCGATGCATACGCCACTGGTCGCCATCCTTCTTCCCACAGCTGCAAAAGAACACCTCCGAGACCATAGGATGAAGCATCTGCTGATACTTTAATGTCTCTGTTGGGGTCATACATTGCGAGCACTGGGGGTGAGGTCAGGGCATCTCGTAATGTTTTGAAAGCTCTCACTTGGTCAGTTCCCCAATACCATGCGTTCTTTTTGGAAAGAAGATCTCGCAGGGCTTTGTCTTTTTCAGCTAAATGGGGGATGAACTTGCCCACTTGATTCACCATGCCCAGAAAACTGCGCAACTCTGACACATTAGTTGGCTCTGTCATTTCTGTAATTGCCTCCGTTTTCTTCGGGTCAGGACTGATTCCTGTATCCGCTATGATGTGACCCAAGAAAGCAACCTTGCTCTGGGAGAGCTCGCATTTTTCAACATTCAGCGTTATGCCTGCTTTTTCCAGTCTTTGCAGTGTAGCATGGAGACGGGAATCGTGCTCCTGATGGTTACGTCCCCACACCAACACATCGTCAATGTGACACACCACTCCTTCGAGACCCTCGATGACCTCCGCCATCATGCGCTGAAAGTGTTCGGGCGCTGAGTTGATCCCAAACGGTAGGCGGTTAAAGTGGAACCGCCCAAAGGGTGTGATGAAGGTGGTGAGTTTGGCAGACTCATCGGACAGGGGAATCTGCCAGAAGCCCATGTTGGCATCCAGTTTGCTAAACACTTTGGCTCCTGCGAGCATTCCGAGACTTTGTTCAACCGATGGCAGCACATATTTTTCCCTGCACACATACTCATTTAGTCCGGTAAAGTCTACGCAAAGTCTTAGCCTAGGGCTGTTTTTCTTTGGAACAACAACCATGCCGGCACACCAATCCGTTGGTTCCTCAACTCGGGTAATGACACCAAGCTCTTCCATTCGTTGGAGTTCCTCTTTTACCCTTCCCATCAGAGGCAGAGGAAGCCTTCGCGGAGTTTTGAGTGAGTACGGCACAGCATTCGGTTTGAGTTTAATGTGATAGGCCCGCTGCACTTTCCCTAGACCATTGCAAAGTTTAGGGTAAGTAGTCTTCAGAGTGTCCATTGAAACCGCGTCAACTCGCACCAGCAGGCCAAGAGCTGTAATGGCGGGCAGGCCTAGCAGTGGAGTGCTCAGGTTTCTTACAACATAGACCTTCTCTGTTGTCTGTTTCGCTCCGTAGTTGAGCTGTAGCTTTGTAAAACCTGCAACGTCCAGTGGTGTTTTTCCAGGGCCTAACAAAGGTTTTTCTGGCTGCTGGAGGACTGGTCTGTGTTCGTTAGCAAAAATCTTTGATAAGTCCGAGTCAGCTATTACAGTCACATCTGCTCCAGTATCCAGTTTGAAAGTGATTTTTGCATCTTTCACTTGTATGTTGGCTGTCCACGCCTGGCCGTCACTGGAAACTGAGCCTAGGAAGAAACCTTGCTCCTCTTCCTCCTCAATACTTTGCACTGTCTTGCTTTGTCTGCAGACTCGCTGGTAGTGACCTTTTTTTCCACATAAATGACATTTTGCATCATTTGCTGGGCACTCAGGTTTCGGATGTGGAGAGCCTCCGCACTTGTAGCATTTGTTACTTTGTCTCTTGCTATATTGCTGTTGTGTTTTGACAGTTTTATTTTTGAACATGTTGAACTTTGTTTTGTCGTGCTTTTGTATCACTCTGTCAACTGTTTTCGCATTTACATGCATTACATTTGTTTCACTTCTCAAAGCTGACTGTTGCTTTTTGATTTCTTCTGACTGCCTGGCCATATTTATAGCTTTATCCAAGTCCAAGTCTTTTTCCATCTGCATGCGCTCAGACAGCCTCGTGTCGGCCAAGCCCACTACTATTCTGTCTCTTATCAGCTCATCGTGGAGCGGTCCGTAGTTACAGTGCTCTGCTAATGCATGCAAGGCAGTCACGAATGCATCAACAGTCTCATTCGGCTCTTGTTTGCGCATATTAAAACGTGCGCGCTCATAAACAACATTTTTCCTGACAATGAAAAAGTTGTGGAAGCTATCTCTCACTTTAGCATAGTCCCGTTGGTCTACATCACTTAACTTTAGTCCTCTCAGGACGTCATCCGCTTCGTCTCCCATACAATATATGAGAGTGTTCACTTGATTTTCCTCCGAGCTCGCAGACAGATTACTTGCCTGACGGAATCTCTCGAAGCGACGGACCCATCTTGTCCATTCGTGTGGTTTGGAAAAATCAAAGGGCTCCGGTGGTTGGATGCTAAACGTAGCGCTGGGAGTGCTAGCCGCGGTGCTAACTCCTGCCCTCGGACGATCGTCTACGTCGTCATTCGGCATTTTGTTTCCACCTTCCCCTTCTCCTCACACTCGGCAGATGTATGGAGTCTTACGAGTCACACAGCACTTCTGACACCATGTGTGATTCTTACTCTGATCTGAATAAGTACGCGGGACCACTGTGTGCGGTAAGACCATCTCTTTTACTTCCTGTATTACCATCTACCGGCATGCATTGCCAGTGCGTAACACGTCATTACACAATCAAACAGTGAACACATACTGCCCATACAACAAATGTACCAGAGACAATTATGAATACACCACAATACACACAATGGACTATGTGCACGTTAGCATGTGCTACTTCCGGTGCGGAAACTCCTGTGGGGAGCTTTGTTTCCGGTGTCCTATTCGCGCCTGGTTTACGGTCCAAAACAAGTTAAGCAAATGAATGAATCAAGCGGCGATTTACATTTCTATAGATGTCTCGGGCATTTACCCAATATATCTGTAAATGATGTTCATCGACTTGTCGATATTTTTCCCCGCGCCTCAGAGCAAAAGAGAAAATGGATTCAAATGTTATATTTCTCAGCTGTCCCTCGTTTATCGCGGGTGTTATGTTATAGAAATAACCAGCGAGAGGTGAAATCAAGGAGCCAATTTTATTTTTTGACGGTGCAAAACGTTTGGTGGACATCGTGGACATACAGCACTGCACTTCAGTCACACTGCTAACGATCGATGCAGCGATTCTGTACTGTACAGGAGAGACGGAGGAGATCGTCTGCAGCGATCAGGACGCAGGACACAATGTGACGTAAAAATAAGCAAACTTGCACTAAAAAATCTGAAACAGCGAGGTGAAAGGTGAACCGCGTTATAGCGAGGGACCGCTGTAATTTTGAAGGTAAGTCACAACATATCCTTCGTACATACTAATGTATAGAAACCATTACCAGCAATCATTCATTTTTTGTGTGGCTTTTTTCACGGTTTGTTAATATGCTGTGTAGGTGTGTACTTGACTAGCTGATCTCGACATAACGGGGAAACATCTGGTTTGACTGTTCTTCACCTGTAGTTTGAATGCTGAACATTTGCCTGTTTAAATCATGAGACCAGTCACTACACAGAGATGCTTCTGAATGTGGACGATGTGTCTTCTGCTGCAGTGATGCAGTTCTGCTTGTGTTGAGTGATGTAAACAACTGATCGATCTAAACGCTTTAAATGTCAAAATTGATCATTAGATTTTTTATGACACAACAGCGGTGAGTGTTCCCACCTTCTGCTCTTTGTAACTTAACACCATCTTTCCGTTTTCGAGTTTTGGACATGATTTTGGAGGATATCTTCGCAGTAGCGATTGACCGCAAAGTAAAGCTACCGGAAATGTACAACCCCACATCCGGTCTCAAACCAGGAGTTTAGCATTTTCTCGTGCACAGGGTATATACGGTAACATTATGTTGAAGCACAGTACGTAGCACTCCGCGAGGCTCCGCCTACGATAGCCGCAATGCTCCGACAATCCATCAAGCGGTGCGGCTTCGTAGCTCAGCAAAGTCGTACTGAAACATTTGACAGATTTTCGAGCGCCGTGCACATAAAATCGTTTCCAGGTCAGTAAACACAACCAGAGTTCATACATAAGGCACACGGGATTATAAGGGGCTCTGTCGACTTTCAGAAAAATCAAAGGATTGATTTTAAGTGTGACGTATTTTCCAAACAACACGGTAATAACGACGGCCCGCTAGCATGCGCTACCAAAAATAGTGCTTTGTTGTGTGTCTGACGGACCAAAGCTAAACCAGTTCCACACCAGTGAAGCTGCAGCATTTTTACAAACCAGTTCAGATTCATCTGTTTCATTCAACGATCCACTTTCACCCTTCTCATTCTGCATCGCCGCCATGTGCGTATGTAAACAAAGGCACTGTGCATGCGCGTTTTACCCATACTCTATTTTATATTTCATTTCATTATCGTTACCCAACATTATACTGGTATTACTGTGAACAGTATGCTATGACCCAGCCCTACTTAGACATTATAAACAAGAAGTTAGTATAACCCAGCAGCTAATGTAGAGCTCAGATATTTTGGACTGACCTGATTCTGGCCTCCTTTCACTTTCTGACTGCAGGACTTTTGTTTTCAGAATTGGATCCATGTTTTCCTCTGGTACTGCGATGTTTCCAACTCGGGCTCAAAAACACAACCTCAGTTAGCTTCGTCATTTAGCCCAAAATCATAATAACTTTGTGTGAAACTTCGCTGTTTTTAAAATGAGGCTTTTTATACAAAATCAGTGTTTTAATTCAAGATTTTTGGTACCGTCAGTAAAGTTGGCATCAGATGGAGCAGCAGGAAACTGTGTAAAGGGCCCATCTGTGACCTCACCAGCTGGTGTGAAATATAACTGCAGTGTGTTTTGCAGTCTGTGATCAAACACAAAGGAGGGTGACCCTGTGCTGTGAGCTCATTTATAAGGACGGGGGAGGATTGTGGCAGGTTCTCAAGGTGTGCAAGAGCAGCTCTGTTTGTCTGTCTTTAAAACCTAATCTGTGACCTGGAACAACGAGCTAATTTAATGTGCCAACAGTTATAGGAAACATGTCCTCTGGCTGTGATAAGTGATTCTACAGCTCTTTGTTTTTGCCTGTTTTTGTGCCTCCATCCTCGTTTATTTCCTCTCTTCTCTGTCTGCAGTTTTCTACAGCTGAGTAAGCCTGTCTCTGCAGTGGTGTGTGTGTGTGTGTGTGTGTGTGTGTGTGTGTGTGTGTGTGTGTGTGTGTGTGTGTGTGTGTGTGAGAGATAGAGAGAGAATGAGGTCATCGGTGTGCATATATCAGCTATGCACACCATGTCTCTGTGCTGGATGAATGATTAGCCTCTCATTAGTTATGCTGTCCTATCCTGTAGAGGGAAGTGCTGCAGTATCCTCCTCCTGCTGACTCTGTTAGAGACATAATTACAGGCAGTTGCATATTCTATCACACGCAGCCACACCATGCTTCTGTCACTTGGGATTAATATGACTTGACGTCAGAGCCTAGACACGCAGCCTAACCCTAACACAGTGGTTTGATTTGTCTCCGCAGCGTTGCTAACATACATTCATGCACATGTGCACACAGTAATCAAGCATAACCACAGTCATGCTCACATGTACTGTATGTATAGCACTTCCTTTGCTGCACTTTAAGAGGAAACCTCATTCATTTCACATACACAAGAAAACCACGCTGACTTCCTCAGTATTACCCTTTGGCACTAGACTGTGTGTGAAGTGTCACTGTGTAACTATGAAAGGTCACAATGCTGTGTGACGTCAGCGGTGAGGGGATCTGCTTCAGGAGGATGTAAATGCTTTACATCTTTAAAATGATGATTTGTGCCACAAACAAGACTCAGATGTAAAACCACACTGGTCTGACTGTGCTACCATTGTGGCCTACCACACTACAAACACACATCATGTTGCACACGTTGGTGTGAAAATGGGATAGATCTGCAAATACGATCTACACTGGCTCCGAGCAGTCAGCAAGACAAGAAAGTCTCAATGGAAATAGCAGGCTGTTAGACATGGTGCCTGTTTTTAGTTTAAAAGGTTTACCAGGTGTCATTCTGAGTCTCATCCAGTTTCATTCTCAGCATCCTGAATCACGACGTTTTCTTTTTGTGCCCAAATCGAACACAGCTGAACTTAAAGGATCCCCTGAGGTCGATCGAAGGTGAAACAGCTGCTTCAGACAGCAACAGCAAATGATTCAGCAGATTATTAATATAATCAGTGTGATGGAGAACTTGTTGCTTAAAACTCAAACTAAGAAGTAAATGCTAATAACCCTTTGCAGGGGGCGTGGCTGCCCTCAGGACAGCCACGCCCCCTTTAAGGCTCAGTGCACAGGTAGCTTCTGTGTGTGACACACTGTGTGAGGTAAAGAGGATAAGAGTGTGGATCATAGGAGAGCCTGATGAGGATTTAAACATTGATATTCTTTAATTCTGTGACCAACATGAAGTTTTGATGAGCGTGTTCTTAAAATGAATTTCATTATTGTTATTATTATTTTACCTTTTGCAATGGCAAACCTTCTAATCCAAAAACAGTTGTTAGAGTAATGAAAATGAATATAAAGCAGCATAAATAACAGTGGGGGGGGGGGTTAACAGAACAGCAGAGCTGAGGAGCTTTTGTGAGTGCCGAGCACAAACACAGCTGGCTGTGCCAAACTGTGTTGTGACTGTCGGATTTGAAGACACGTCTTTCAAGGACACTGGACACTGAGCCTGTTTGTATAATACATCACCATTTGCAGTGATTTGCAAGGTCATGTGTGGCTGTGGGGCGTGAATGTGTGCGGCTGTAAACGTGTGGGAATTCATAGCGCGGCCCAGCTCAGTTTCCAACAATGGCGGCAGCTAGTTAGTTTTAATGTTACTCTTATTATTCTTTCTGGGTCACAAAATAAACGTTTAACATATTTTCAGGGAGAATGTAGCTGTGTAAACCTCAAATATCTGCTCAGTTTATCAGGACACCACATATTTTCAAAAGCGCTCCGACGTTTTCGGAGACGTCTGTTACCCACTAGCTCGATAGCTAGCCGGGGGCTAGGCTCACTAGCGCCGTGAGAACACCGGACTCCCCGCAAATCGTTTTCAAACCCACCGCTGTCTTTCGCTACTCAGGTTAAACATGATATATGAGTCACTTAGATAACTTAAAAATGTTATTGTTTGGCTTTTTTCAGTGTTTTATTTGTTCCTGAGTAAATCGGTTTGGCTGAGATTAAAGTTTTTACACAGCTGAATAAACGTCAAGCAGACAGCTGATTATCAGAAGTGTGAGATGCTCAGAGTTTACTCCGGTGTCCTGTTACATTTTAGATAGAAGGAGTTTATTAAACTTCACCGAAACAATCTGCAGATTTCATTAAACTTTAATAAACTATCATCTTGTCTTTATTTTTAGTTAGCACAGACCTTAAACACTTAAAGCTGTAAGCTAATGATAGTTATATAAGAGCAGATGCTGCTGGTGCAATAAGCTGTACGTTTTACGTCCAATGGATGATGCTCTGATTAGTCGACTAATCGCAAAAATAATTGGTGACTAGTCGACTATCAGAATAATGGTTTGTGGCAGCCCTAGTTGAGTTCATGCTGCATGATGAGAGATTGGAAGGTGTTTCCTTTGATATGCCAACACCTTCACTTTTCTAAATAATCCATGCACAGTGTGTATTATGATACTAATATGATAGTACTGCAGTTTTGACAGTACTTTATTTGTTCACCCGCTCTACTCAACTGGCTTTTCTTCCACAGTACCTTAGCAGTTATCCACAGTGTGTGGTTGCTATCAGCCCTGCACACCACACTGAGAAAATGATTAACAAGCAGCTCAGCACATCCACTCAGATCCTCTGTGCACACCACGTCACAGCTGGGACTTATGGATGTTTATTACTTTGTGACTCAGTCGAGGTTCATGCTCAAAGCACAGACCTGCAAAAAGTGGAGGTGGGAGGGATGATCTTCTTTTAAGCTAAGGTGACTCCGCCTCTCCTGTGAAAAAGTGATCTGATTGAATTTAGGCTTTGAAAGCAGCAGGAGGGTCGTTCACCACATCTGTCAAGTGTTGCTGTGGTTCACACTTCAGCATCGTGCAACACTTTACGCTGTATAGCTGCTCTCCCCCTGTAGTTTTACATCTGCATGCACAGCAAGGATCGTGACCCACTGTCACACATGTGGTATGTTTACTGTGACCCCAGGTCAGGGGTCACAGTAAACATCATTTTAGTGTCAGATGAATGTTTGATAGAGGAAATATTAAGTGATAATGTTTAATATTTCAAATATCACTATGGCATGGTAACAATGTGACCAAAAACACAACCAAGCATACGAGTCAGTGTTCACGTGAGCCACCCTCACAATCAGATCCTACAGCATAAATAACTATATCATATATATAACTATATAAGTTTTGGTCTCCTTGTTTTTGTTGTGCTGCATGAGTTTGAATATTTGCACTAACTAGCTTTCTACCCAGGATGCAGCAGCTGTCGCTGTGGCGTGCTCCCACAGGTAGATTGTGTTGCTGCCTGTCAAACAGCAAAATACAGAATTCCTTTGACACACGACCAAACTAACAAATCTAAAATAAATTCCTTAACGAATCCAGAGCTTCCACCAGCGTCTCAGCACCTTCAGCACACCTGAAAGGTGGAGGCAACATTTGAGGCATTGCCAACTTTAAAAGAAGCTTTCCCTCTCAACAGAGCTCACTGCTGAATTTTGTGACCCATTAACCAGATGAGGCACGTGCATGTGCGCACACACATACGCACACACACCAGCAGCAAATCTCCATCCTCTTGCCAGAGTTAAATTTTATCCCCTCATATTTTGAATGAAAAAAATCCGACTTAAGACGTTTTGCAAAAGATGAAAGAGGCTTTTTAGATAAGAGAGATTTTTCTGGTGAAGGAAATCACACAGTCTGCTCTTCTGAACACGACAACACAGTCCAAGAGGAACGACCAGAAATTCTCAAAGGACCGGCCTTCTTTCATGACTTTTGTCAGAGGGGAAAGCTTCTGTGACACATCATAAGTATTCAAAAGCAGGTTTTATAAATCAATGCAAATGAATGGACCCTGAAAAACCTGATTCATTAACACTAAACAATATCAGCTGCCCTGAAGTGTTGCCAAGCTGCTTTCACGAGGCTGCTTGTCAGTTAGTTTGTTACAGTTATGTGAACCTCACCGTATATGTGTGCCCTTTTTGGCCTTCATATTCATGAAACTGTTCCATATCCATGATTTATTATTAGTAGACAGGTATTATTAAAGCAGGGCGATATAGCCAAAAATATTTAACATTTTAATACATTTGAAAATTTGTGCTAACGATATAACTGACGATATGATTGACACCAGACAAAATACTTTACAACTCCACAACTTTATTAGTGCAAAAACCCATCAATGTATTTTCACTTAAACAAGCAGCTGTTTTTTATGTGCATTAAAGTTATATAAAAATGTAACAGTGCAAATGCAAACTCCTCGCTGACAGTTTAACCAAAAGGCATTTCCAGTGGAAACTGGCCGACATATCCTCAGCATAACCATGTATAATATCCACAAAACTTAAAAAGAGGTTATACACAGCAGGGCTCTAGAGTGCGACTAATTTGGTCGCAAATGCGACCAAATTTTTCAGTGGTGCGACTAAAAAAAAATATTTGGTTGCACCTGTGCGACCAACTGTTCGGGTAGCAAAAAAAAATAAAAATCTGCAACCTTCCCTGTGGTCAACAACAGACACACATTTTGCCCCTATCATGGACTAAACCAATCAGAGATAGTCAGGGGCGGGACCTCTCTGATTGGCCGTGGTCCAGTTGAAAGTGCAGGTGGAAGTGGGAGGTGAGTAGCTTGAATAAAGCGATATCAATTCATTAAATCCTGACTTTTAAATATTACTGTGTTTTGCCAGAAACGCCAGATTCTCAGATTAAAGCTCACAAAACCATTTCAACAACAACCAAACAGCAGATGAGAGCAGGTACACGGACTCCACACAAAGACGTAAACACAGACCCGACGCATCAGAATCAGCTTTGTCTTTCTCGGCTTTCTCACCCGACGGCCCGCAGACGGACACGCTGTCGGAGCTCAGCGATCCTGATGCGTCCGGTCCGCGCTGTGTTTACGTCTTTTTGCGCTGATTATGAGCTGCAGGTTTTGTCTCTCCAACCAAAATTCACCGAGCCAGCAGCAAAAGAAGCAGCAAACTGCGCTTCACATTTGATCAATGTCGTCATGAATTTTGCTTCCACGACTATTAAAATCACACTCCATGCACAGCTAGCTCTCTCTCTCTGTACTTCAAGAACAGTTTCCCGTCTCCAATCTCTGTTTTCTGTATTATTCATTGGCTTATTACCCACCAGTCTACCGCTGTTTACAGCGCTGTGGCTGCTGTCTTTTTCTTTTTCACTTAAATGACCTTGGACAAGAAAGCCTGTTTTTTCTGTTGTTCAGTACTGAAGAAATTTAAACTTTATATGCAGAACATTGTAGAATATTTTTAAGGTTTTCTGCTATAAAAAGTCAGACCAGGAAAATCTCCTTCATGTTTTTCTGTGTTTTATTCTCAGTTACTTTCACACAAAGGCATCTGCTGTGATGTTCACAATTCTGATGAAGTCAGTACTGATAAATGATCAGAGTTATAATATTTCTGACTGTCTGAGGCTAAGTTGAATCGAATCGGGACTTTGAAAACTGGAATCGAATGGATTATAGAAATCAGTGATGATACCCAGCCCTAGTGAGCAGCCTAGGCAGGACAGAAGTGGATGTAGCTGTAATAGGAAAAGAACTATTGCTAACTTTTCTGTTAAGGCCTGATGCTTCTGAAATTCATAGCCAGTGCTCTGATGCATATATGTCACAGTCTGTGTGGTTAGCATTGTGGGGCATGTTTTGGTTTTTTCCTCTAAGCCATATCAACGGGAAAATCTCAGTGTCATAAAGCTGCAGCGTCTCATCTGTGACGAGCACACGCACTCAGCAGAAAACACAGTGGAGATGGTGAAAACTGATAAAGTGAACCATAACTTTGAAAGAAAATAAATGTTTTGCAATTCTTGTTTCCTGTAAGGCAGCTCTGGGCTTTGTAGGAGCAGCAGAGGGAGCAGGGCAGCAGACACGACTCATAGCCACTGATGTCTGATCTTCATGCTCTGCAAACTTCACTCAGTTATGCATTATGCCATGAATATTATTTATTAGCTATTAGGAAATGATTTAACAGGACTAAGATACATTCAAGGCCTGCAAAGCGAAAAACAAAACAACAGATTGATAACAGAGTCTTCTGTGTTATCACGTGACCTCGAGCACATGTGTATTAGTAAGCAGTAATAAATAATTCTTGCCTGAGCAGAGGAAGCATGCATCAACCACGCTCCACCTGCAACTCACCAAATACTGAGAGAAAAAAGAGATACTTAGCAGTGATAATTAACAGTTGTACTCGCATGCCTGTCACAGCCCATTTAGACTTCTGTGCTGACTCTCTGTAGACTGTGACAGCTTATTTAAGCGCCGAGCGTTTGCAGCATTGATGCTTGTGCACGGTGTTTTATCTGGTGGCTGTGTGCTGGTGTTTTACATGCTGTGCCAGCCACAATCGAAACAAGTACGGCTACGTTCACTCTGCAGGTCTTGATGCTCAATTCTGATCTTTTGATCAAACGCGCTCTAGTGTGAACGCTCAGAGCGGCCGCGTGCACAAAAGAAGACGTCACACACGACGCTCTGTTTAGACCCAGAGCAACAGGATGTGTGACTGATGGCCTTAATGTAAAGACTTCAGACTTCACGTTTCCCAGTTTTGCTTTAAGTTATAAAGTTTTGTTATTTACATTTGTCCTAATAATGATCCTTACTGCTGTTTCAGAGGAGCGCTGCTTCTAGCTGCAGATTTCTGTCAGAATCTGCAGATTATACAGTACAAAGAAAATGTTCACGTTTCTCCAACGCTGTCTTCCCAGCAGTTTCCCTGGATAGAAGCGTTCACCATGTCGGGCGCTGATAGTCGGCGTCTGTCTTGTGTCGGTGACGTAAAAGACGGATTTAATGCGACGTGACCGTCAAACAGCAGTCGCTTTCTAAAACATCAGATATGTATCGGATTCAGCACCACATACCAAAGTGACCCAGATCGGATTTGAAGATATCGGATTTGTGCCGTTCACACCGTCACACCATGATGGGATAGATGGTCGCAGAGGGTCAAAGAAGTCGGATTTGATGCGCTTTCCCCTGCAGTGTGAACGCAGCCTAAGAGTCTGTGTCTTTGTTTGGGTTTAGCACATGTTGTTTTCTATCATGTCCATCTCCACCCTCTCTCTGTTTTGCCACCAAAGTCCCTGTAAATGCTTAAAAAATGACCAGTGCTGAACAGGTCGATCACAGCTGTTTCAGACTGCACCAACTTATTTCCAGGGAGGTGCACTCTGCATCACAGCACAGGCTTTCAGACAGGTTGGTGCTTATGGTGTACCCATGTAGATTTAACATGGAGGCATAAATCCCAAATACAATGCTATAAAAAATTTGCCCCCTTATTTTTCTCATATTTGTCACAATTAAATGTTTACGATCACTAGGGATGGGTATTGATAAGATTTTCACAATTCCGATTCCATTTTCGATTCTGTTTAACGATTCGATTCTTTATCGATTATTTTTTAAAAAGGAGAACACTAAGGTCGAGTAGCTCAGAACTTTGTTTTATATCTTCTCTTTGAACAAGACAGAAATTTAGGAGTAACATGGCCTTACAAACCCAACAGTGAGATCTTAAGAGATCCAGCCTACGGCTCTTCAATGGGGTGTCACAGGGTCCCCAGGAAAAAATTGTAAATGTAAAATAATAAAATAAATATTCTTCTGTAGCAATTACACAAGAATATCCAGTAATGTCCCTGCCTACAATTAAACACATTCAGTTACTGAAAATCATCTGCTGTGGCAAATGGGTGCAAGCCTTTGACCACAAACTGAGTCACTGCTCGGTGACATTCGTCTATCCTGGCCTGAAAGGAGACGCTGCCGGCAGACTGCAGCGAGAACTGCCAGCATCTGAGCCACACTCTGTCTCATCATGGCCACCTAAGTGCACAGTAATGGCAGGTTTGTAATAAGGCAGATCGCGCTAACATAATATGCACTGTTGTTGATTATTTACCTGCCGCATTAACAGGAGAGGATGTGCAAACGTTACCGCTGCTGCTGGGTTGAGATTCACGAGTCCGGAGTGGAATTAAAAACACGACATTCATTTAAGGTCATCGCGTGTTTTGTGAGCAAATGCTTTTGCATATTCGTAGTGTTTCCTCCCTTCAATGAAGTATCTACTTTGCAAGTATTGCAAGTTGCCCTGTTGTCATCCGTTCTCGTAAAGTGTAACCAAACTTTGAGCGTTTGAGCCGCCGTGTTTCCTGCCAGGTAAATGACGCTCCGCAACGTGGGGACGTCATTCGGGGCGACTGGAATCGATAAGGGAATCGTTTGCAAAAATGGCAAACACTTCCAAGGAACTGAAACAGTGGGAACCGGTTCTCAACAAGAACCGGTTTTCGATACCCATCCCTAACGATCACGGGACTATGTAAACCTGTGTGTCCACGTGTGGAAATATAACTGCTCCCTAAACCTTTAAGCTGATTGGGCCACGCTCGGCAGCAAGAACTGCAGTCAAGCTTTTTCAAAAACTGTGAATTTTGTTCCACTCATTTTTCCACAGTTATTTGAATTCAGTCACATCAGAGGGTTTTTGAGCATGAGTGTCCTGTTTAAGCATCTCAGTCTGATTTAGGTCCTTCATTGTCCCGAGCTGGACTTGGTAGTGTGTTTTGGATCATTGTCTGTCCTTCGGGTGATTCTGCTTGAGAGCAGAACTCACGGTTCCATCGAATACGCAAATACTGCAACTCCTAAAGCAGCAAAGCAACCGCGGACCAGCCGAACAAGCGCCAACATATGTGACTGTTGGTACAACGTTCTTCTGATGACGCAAACCGTCCAGAAAGCTCAACGGTTGTCTTGTCAGCTTGTTTGGGGATCAAGCCTTTTGTTTTGTTGTGATCTGAAACATTAAAGTGTGACAAATGTGCAAAAACTAAGAAATCAGCAATGGGCCAAATACTTTGTGGTACTGTATGCATCAGGCTGAAAATGCTTCTGTGCTCAGGAAGCTTTGGTGTCTGCAGTGAAAGCTGTATGAAAGCTCTCTGTGAATCAGGCCAAACACGTAGTTGAAAACCCCTGAAGACGCTTCACATTCCCACTGTGCTTTTATCTCTTCCTGCAGTGACTGTGAACTGACAGATCAGGAGCCACTCAGAGAGTCCAGCTGATCTCTGTTTGAACTCATTGTTTCACATATATCACTGCACACCTAGCCTTGTTTATACTCAGGTTAAATATATAACCATTACTAAAAATATACTAGTCTCTAATGATTTAATCTTAACGTCTATAGAAGAAAAGTTTTCATTTGTCTCTGTTAACTTTGTAATACTTCACCTTGGCTCATTAACAAAAGCATCAGTAAACTCCTCTCTGCTCTTTTTGCTGGTTTTCATGTTATCTTGTTCTACAGAGTTTTGTTGGGTGTAGGATCTCACAGCTCTATAATGGGATACACTACAGTACAGTAAGTATTATCATAAACACATTTGCATCCATTTAGAGTTACATTCAGTCTTATCACTTGCCTAAATGATCACAGTGGACACAACCTAATAAGTTATGGGGGCATAAACTACACCGGCTAGTTATTGAGAATCTTTAAAGACGTTATTCATGATATCTGCATAGTGATGTCTTTTATTTGTTTGTTGACCAACACTAACAGTTTGGGACTGTTGCATCATTTCCTCAGGTATTAATAAATAAATATGTCACATAGTTTCATATAGAGAAAAAATTACCAGTAATCATCCCACAGATGTAATATTATCTACAGCTACTCTTAGTACCATTGATGTTAAGTTAGACTCTTTTTCTCCAATTGATCTTTCTGAGTTAACTTCAATAATTACTTCCTCCAAACCATCAACGTGTCTTTTAGACCCCATTCCTACAAAACTGCTCAAAGAAGTCCTGCCATTAATTAATTCTTCAATCTTAAATATGATCAACCTATCTCTAATAATCAGCTATGCACCACAGGCCTTCAAGCTGGCTGTAGTTAAACCTTTACTCAAAAAGCATCTCTAGACCCAGCAGTCTTAGCTAATTATAGGCCAATCTCCAACCTTCCTTTC
This sequence comes from Rhamphochromis sp. 'chilingali', assembly GCF_963969265.1. Taxonomy (NCBI): domain Eukaryota; kingdom Metazoa; phylum Chordata; class Actinopteri; order Cichliformes; family Cichlidae; genus Rhamphochromis; species Rhamphochromis sp. 'chilingali'. The sequence goes on from NC_137944.1 coordinate 1,150,858, forward strand.
ATATCAAAAATTCTTGAAAGAGTAGTTGTCAAACAGCTAACAGATCATCTGCAGAGGCTTATTTGAAGAGTTTCAGTCAGGTTTCAGCGCTCAGCACAGCACAGAAACAGCTTTAGTGAAGGTTACAAATGATCTTCTTATGGCCTCTGACAGTGGACTCATCTCTGTGCTTGTCCTGCTAGACCTCAGTGCAGCGTTCGATACTGTCGACCATAATATCCTATTAGAGCGATTAGAACATGCTGTAGGTATTACAGGTACTGCACTGCAGTGGTTTGTATCATATCTATCTAATAGACTCCAGTTTGTACATGTAAATGGAGAGTCCTCTTCACACACTGAGGTTAATTATGGAGTTCCACAGGGTTCAGTGCTAGGACCAATTCTGTTTACATTATACATGCTTCCCTTAGGCAGCATCATTAGAAGACATAGCATACATTTACACTGCTATGCAGATGACACCCAGCTCTATCTGTCCATGAAGCCAGATAACACACACCAATGAGTTAAACTGCAGGAATGTCTTAAAGACATAAAGACCTGGATGGCCGCTAACTTTCTGCTTCTTAATTCAGATCAAACTGAGGTTATTGTACTCGGCCCTGAAAAGCTTAGAAATATGGTATCTAACCAGATTCTTACTCTGGATGGCATTACCTTGGCCTCCAGTAACACTGTGAGGAACCTTGGAGTCATTTTTGAGCAGGACATGTCCTTCAATGCACATATTAAACAAATATGTAAGACTGCTTTCTTCCATTTGTGCAACATCTCTAAAGTTAGAAATATCCTGTCTCAGAGTGACGCTGAAAAACTAGTTCATGCATTTATTACTTCCAGGCTGGACGACTGTAATTCATTATTATCAGGAAGTCCTAAAAACTCCCTGAAAAGCCTTCAGCTGATCCAAAATGCTGCAGCAAGAGTCCTGACAGGGACTAGAAAGAGAGAGCAGATTTCTCCTGTTTTGGCTTCCCTTCATTGGCTTCCTGTTACCTTACAATATAAAGGCGATTGTTGAGGCGACTGGTTATGTGATTGGCGATGTATAAGTAAAACTGAAGTGAATCAAAAATCACAACAAGTAGCCTGAAGGTGCTTTTAAGGTAAAGATCCGACAGTAACACAGAGAAATCCCCAACAATCAAGGGAGGCAGGAAAACAGGCACAGTGTGGAAGAGAGCCGGAGATTAATAATAACCACTTTGCATTTAATTGTAATAATAACTAAAGATTAAATGCAAAGCAGTGTGGGTGACTGAAGAGGAAACAGTCGGTGCATTATGGGAATCCCCAGCAGCCAATACCTATTGCAGCGTATCAGCTCTACTCAGCTGCCTTACAAGTGACGCTCAGATCCAGATGGACTTTAACTTGGACAGTGTCCCACAGTGTCCATGGTGCAGGAAGTCCAGTGGGGTCACTTACTGGGGCTTTGTTTTAGTTCTACCACAGAGTAGAGAGCCAGCCAAAGATGACTGTTGCTTGACATGTGTTTGTTGATTGGTCGAACATATAAATAGGAAGGCTGTGGCTCGAGATCATCTACTAACTGGAAGATTGATGTTTTGATCCCTGGCTCATCAATTCCACATATTAAAGTTATAGAGTATGACCGAGTGTGCTATGAAAGAATCTGTCTTGTAAGGTAGAAGTGCTTTTTGTTAAAAGTCAACTAGCTAGGATAACCTCATCCCTGTATATGAAAGCACCTTCAGACTGTCAGTTCTTTAGAAAGACAGGACGTGAATAACCGAGTTGTGGATGATTTTTCCCCCATACTGTGTTGTCCGTGCTTACCAATAAAACAAATCATGCATAAAAGCCCAATTCATTTAAATCTGCTCCGCATTGATGCAAGCTTCACATCTTATTTGAGTTGTCATCATAACAGGTGTGCAGGGAGTGTGTTAGAGTAGTGATTAACATTTACGACGTAATCCGTGTCTGGATTTCTCTTGTATGGTCTTATTGGCTGAAGGTCCTCTTTGGGCACTACGAGCCACAAACAAAGGCTCGGCTCATTTGCCTGCGCTTTATCTGTAGGACAGATGATTTTCAGGTGAGTCAAGCTGTGCTGTTGTGTCTGCCTGTTGTTGTTTCCATGGAGATTCCTCTTGCAGCACAAAATCAACACACACACACGCACAAAGTCACTGCAGGGATACAATGTTGCTAGGTAACATGTTCAAGACAGTGGAGAAGTCTAATTGGTTTGGTGTTGTTTCAAAGGTTAGTGTGTTGGAGTTACACCAACGTTGTGCTTCCACCGTTAAACTCTGTCGCTGTGAGTCTCCGGCTGACGGACGAAGGCGAGCCAACACTTTGATTTCACTGTTACCGTAGACCAGAGGTGGGCACCTCCAGGCCTCGAGGGCCCGTGTCCTGCAGGTTTTATATCTCACCCTGGGTCAGAATCACATGATTAGTTCATTACCAGGCCTCTGGAGAACTTCAGCTGTGTTGAGGAGGTCATTTAAATCAGCTGTGTTGGCTCAAGGACACATCTAAACCTGCAGGACCCCGGACCTCGAGGCCTGGAGTTCCCCCATACTTGTGCTTCTCACTGCTCACAGAGGCCAGTGTCAGTGTTGCTGGCTCTGTGCTCTGGCTACATTTGGATTCAGCCATTTGTTAGCGTCTTCATGCCGGGTGATGGTGATTTAAGTGGCTCATTGGGTTTGTTGTTACAGATCTTTTTGTGTTGGCTCCCATATGGCGTACTCTGGCGAATGTTGTGTCTTCATCACACACATGGTGAAGAACTCGCTAACATGTCAGCGTGTGGTTGTTGGCTGGTGCTTGGATGCACATGGATGAAACAGTCAAACAAATATGGGCCCGAGTGCTGAGTTAGCTCTGCACCAGCCGTCATCCAGTTTCATTTGGTTTGTTAAAGGTAGGCAGGGATGTTAGACAGTTTCTGCTGTCCTCTCTTTCACTGCAACAACACGAGCTGAGTCTGACAACCTTCTGCTGGCGTGTCACAGGATACATATCTGCCCATCTTTAGCAATCACTTGTTCCCTGCTTATCAAAAAGGGTTGTTTGTGATCACAATCTAATCAGTCGGCTGTTGGACAGATAAAACAGCTTGTATTGTTAGACATGCTAAGTTAAGACTTCATTTAACAGAGCGGTCGACTGTTTAAAAGCTTCATATTTACTCAGTTTCCACAGTTCAGCTTTCTTAAAATAACAAACGGTGGGACAAACTGAAGCTGTCATTAATCTGAGCCGTGCAAACACACAAGCTTTTCCAGTTTGGGTGCTGATTGCAGTGGGATAGCCACCATCCTGAGCAGTACACGAGCATGTACGTGAATGCCGTTTCACAAAAATAAGACGGCTTATTTAGTGCAGATTCAAGAAACTGATACTGTGAAAACTGCAGCTGTTCCAAGGTGCAGTTTCCAGCATAAAAAGGAAAAATACATTGAAAAGTCAAATGAAAAGCATCCATGACAGATGATCAGATGATGAAAAGGTTGTTACTGTCCTTAAACGTCATGTGACATCCAAAAAAAATAGCAGCATAGGCGAGGATGGACAGAGCTCCTGGTCGTCAGGGGCCAAAAGGATCAGCTGACACAATCACAGACACGCCCACAGGTCAAAGCGATAAACGGTGCCAGTTTGAACCCAGAGGTCACCGAGCCTGCTGTTCTAACTCAGCTGTTGCTTTATCAGGTGTTTCACTTGGTCTTTGAGATATGGCTTTGACTGTAAATGATGAGATATGGATGTTTGGAGATTTTCATCACTGAACAATGCAGCATGCTTGGTTAAAGTTCTCTCTGGTCTCTAATTTTAAAGGCAAAGTGTGTAACAGTGTCCGAAGAGGAAGTGATCACAAATAGGTGGCTTTAAGTCCAGCACAAGGGAACTGAGGACCTTCGTCATCAGCACACTCAGAGTATTTGATGTGTTTCAGAACAATGTGGCCGCTGATTGGAGCAAACTGCCAGTCACAGGGACACAGCTGAGGACTTACACGTGTTTCTAAGAAATTAGAAACACGGACACATCCCGTACTCGTGACCTCTACAGAGTGTTGTGTTTGAATATCTTTACTCAGTTTTTGCCACTTCGTCCTTCTCATGTTTCAGACTGTTGGAGACCCGTGTGTCATGACATGCCAAAGAAAGTCAGCAAGCCTGCTCATGTTGTTGTGTTGGAAACAAATTCTGCAGGGATAATAAACAGATCACGTCTGATTTTGACAGCGTATCAGATCGATGGACTGCAAACATCATGTAACACCTGTTACAGTATCATGTAAAATCCTCGGCTGGTTCTTACGGTGATTCACTGACAACGGGAAGTGATAACACCGTGTGATCAGTACAGAACAGATCAGCCGTTGAAGTTTGATTGAAGACGTTTTTGTCCTGCATGTCAGAAATGTTAGGCTGACTGAAGCTACTATTTAAACTTAGAGGATGTAAAAGCATTTTAACCATTTTAACCATTTGCCTGTTTGTACGCCCGTGTGTACGACTATGTGTACGCCCGTGTGTACGCCCGTGTGTACGCCCGTGTGTACGCCCGTGTGTACGACTGTGTGTACGCCCGTGTGTACGCCTGTTTGTACGCCTGTTTGTACGCCTGTTTGTACGCCCGTGTTGACGCCTGTTTGTACGCCCGTGTGTACGACTATGTGTACGCCCGTGTGTACGCCCGTGTGTACGACTGTGTGTACGCCCGTGTGTACGCCCGTGTGTACGCCCGTGTGTACGCCCGTGTGTACGCCTGTTTGTACGCCTGTTTGTACGCCCGTGTTGACGCCTGTTTGTACGCCCGTGTGTACGACTGTGTGTACGCCCGTGTGTACGCCCGTGTGTACGCCTGTTTGTACGCCCGTGTGTACGCCCGTGTGTACGACTGTGTGTACGCCCATGTGTACGCCCATGTGTACGACTGTGTGTACGCCCGTGTGTACGACTGTCTGTACGCCCATGTGTACGCCCGTTTGCACGCCCGTGTGTACGCCCGTGTGTACGACTGTGTGTACGCCCGTGTGTACGACTGTGTGTACGCCCATGTGTACGCCCGTGTGTACGACTGTGTGTACGCCCATGTGTACGCCCATGTGTACGCCCGTGTGTACGACTGTGTGTACGCCCATGTGTACGCCCGTGTGTACGCCCGTTTGTACGCCCGTGTGTACGACTGTGTGTACGCCCGTGTGTACGACTGTGTGTACGCCCATGTGTACGCCCGTGTGTACGACTGTCTGTACGCCCATGTGTACGCCCGTGTGTACGCCCGTTTGTACGCCCGTGTGTACGACTGTGTGTACGCCCGTGTGTACGCCCGTGTGTACGACTGTGTGTACGACTGTGTGTACGCCCATGTGTACGCCCGTGTGTACGACTGTGTGTACGCCCGTGTGTACGACTGTGTGTACGCCCATGTGTACGCCCGTGTGTACGACTGTGTGTACTCCTGTTTGTACGCCCGTGAGTACGCCCATGTGTATGCCCGTGTGTACGACTGTGTGTACGCCCATGTGTACGCCCGTGTGTACGACTGTGTGTACGCCCATGTGTACGCCCGTGTGTACGACTGTGTGTACGCCCATGTGTACGCCCGTTTGTACGCCCGTGTGTACGACTGTGTGTACGCCCGTGAGTACGCCCATGTGTATGCCCGTGTGTACGACTGTGTGTACGCCCGTGTGTACGCCCGTGTGTACGACTGTGTGTACGCCCATGTGTACGCCCGTTTGTACGCCCGTGTGTACTCCTGTTTGTATGCCCGTGAGTACGCCCATGTGTACGCCCGTGAGTACGCCCATGTGTACGCCCGTGTGTACGACTGTGTGTACGCCCATGTGTACGCCCATGTGTACGCCCATGTGTACGCCCGTGTGTACGACTGTGTGTACGCCCGTGAGTACGCCCATGTGTATGCCCGTGTGTACGACTGTGTGTACGCCCGTGTGTACGCCCGTGTGTACGACTGTGTGTACGCCCATGTGTACGCCCGTTTGTACGCCCGTGTGTACTCCTGTTTGTATGCCCGTGAGTACGCCCATGTGTACGCCCGTGAGTACGCCCATGTGTACGCCCGTGTGTACGACTGTGTGTACGCCCGTTTGTACGCCCGTGTGTACTCCTGTTTGTATGCCCGTGAGTACGACTGTGTGTACGACTGTGTGTACGCCTGTGTGTACGACTGTGTGTACGCCCGCGTGTACGCCTGTTTGTACGCCTGTTTGTCTCTGGTCTGTTTGTCCACCAGAGCACAGAGAGTGCTGAGGGGCGTTTGTCCTTTATCTTTGTGTGTTGGAGCTCTGCAAACTGCAAACACGTGTATTTGTGCCGCTCTGTCCTTACTGTAAGCATCACAGAGCGTGTCTGTGTGCATGTGTGGCAGTGGACCGTGGCTCTCAGCATGAACTAATAAGTTTATTTTTTAATGCTTTGGCATTACACATTCGATTAGCCAGTCTGGTCCAGTGGTCTCACAGATATGAGTCAGGATGTCTGTGTGAGGTCTTCCTGTAACAACAGCACAGGTCAGTCGCTGCTGCTTCAGTCTGTCAGATAATCTTTACATTTAATGACCTTCAAGTATGTTTGACGCTAAACAGAAGACATATCAATATTTCTTATTACAAGTCAAATGGCAAACATTGCCCCAGAATAGATACAAGTTGTAATAATAATTCGAGTGTTGTTGTGAATGTAGCATGGATATGTGAAGCTGTGAAGCTTGGTTCACATGTAGGTGAGTAAGATGAAGCAGCTGAGAGCTTTTGTGTGACACGTACAGACTCAGCAGTAGCTCTGAGCAGGTGCAGCTGAGCCAGCATTACTACACTGTGTTTGTCCTGCATGAGTCTGAGTGTGTGAGAGCTCCTCTCTAAATAAAGCTGCAAACAGGTAATCTGACATATTCACAACCTTAGCTGAGTTGTTCACGTGCTGTTTCTTTCTTTAATAACTACACATCAGCAGTAGCATCCAACCAGCTACAGATGCAGTGGTAATATTAGCCCTTCTCATTGTTAAAGACTGCAGAGCTGTTTGGTCTGTTAGCTGAGCACTCCCATTGCTGAACTCCCAATGAGAGCTTATCTCTGCTGCCAGGCTAAAAATAGCTTCTGGTACGAGAAAATAAATAAATGCACGAGCCACAAAAGAGCTCAAAGGGAGGTGTGGCTGACTGTGGTCGTTGGATCAGCTGTTACACAAGAGTAAATTAAAAATCAATTAAAAATTTCCGACTTTTTAGAAGAACTTTTAGATGAAGGTTTAAAAAGTTTTTGCATCCGGTGACTCACATCTTTAAAGACCAAAACAAACACCCTGAACATCTAAAAGTCTCCGTGCTCTGCTAGTACTCATTAATCATGACCCCATCTCAGTGTGAAACAAAGTCTCAAACGCAGTTTTTAATCACAGATATCTGTTAGCATAAAGGTTTCTGAGTTTTCTCCACTCCAGGCTTGGAGATCTTCTGTAGGAGACCGTTGTAGTCACAGTATGGACATGTGTTCATACTGACCTCCAGTCTGTCTGTGAATCAAAGCCTAATCTCTGGCTTTTGATGCATCATTTATATGTTTATCAAAGAGATGATATTTCAGATATTTTCAGTTCTAGTTTGTGCTCGTTGTCGTCCTGCTCAGCATAGTGATTTTTTCACATCTTGTTTCATTACAATCTGCTCAAAAACCCAAAGGGACACTTTGAAAACCAGTCTAATGGGGAAAATCCTGCTGGTATCTGTTATGAAATGAACTGGAACATGTGTTGGGAACAGTGGGATGCCACATCATTGATGGAAGTGAAAATGATCAAACTACACAGCAGAGTTAAATTAAGGACAGAGCGCTGCCTTATGTTGCAACTTTACGTGGCCCCTCATGTGCATGTAATGCACAAGGTCCTGAGTTCAGTTCCTCCATCAGGTCTTTCTGTGCAGGTTTCCAACCTTATAAACAGGACATTTGCATAATAACTGAAACCAGCCCTTCAGTGGGGAACCCTGCAGTCAGCTGAGACTGAAGAAGTCACCTGGATGAGTGACGAAACGTTTCTCCCACAAAACGCTACGTCCAGATGAACAGAATCAACTCTTGGAGATTTCCTTACCTGGATGATTGAGGACGCATCAAGAAGCAGATGGATAGATTGAAAGTCAGTGTTTGTATGACCACCTTCCTTCACCACAGCTTAAATTCTCTTCGCCAAGCTTTTCTCTGATTTCTTGCCGGCCTGCTCTCCAGGCTTCTTGAGCCTCCTCCTGTTTCACAGCTGTAAACACTTAGTTTAGTAAATTATTAGAAATGTTCATTTCTGTCTGTAGCTGACTGCAGGGACATTACTGGCATGTTAGCTAAGCTCCGTGGTGGAAAGGACAGTTAAAGTCATCTTTTTGTTCTGTTATAATGTGAAGAGTTTCAGGTGTAATGATATCTCCAGCAAACCTGTGATTGTGCTGCTTAACAAAGAGCTGAACTGTGGCCACTAAACCAAGACTATATTTAGACGCAGCATTCAAACACATGATGTCCTCTGGATGTTGTCTCATTAACTGCCAGCAAAATATGCAAAGCCAATGAAGTCATTCCACAATAAAGTCCACTAAAAACGTTCTGAAGGAGGGTCTAATTTGTGTCACTGTTGTAGTTCAGCTATCACCAGAGAGCCGTTTACAGACGAGGTTCTTTCTTTATGTCCCTGTAGAGGGACAAGCTCAGTGCTCATTATTTATGGCTTACAGTGTGGAAATAGCTGCGTCCATCACTGCCATTTGGCCCTCATTACAAACAAGCTCAGGTCATTCTCTGCTCTAGAAGTGAGCCGAGATTTAAAAAAGAAAAAGTTCCCCTGGATAAATAGGAGAGCAGACCCTTAGGTGAATTTTCAAGATCTGTGTCCTCCATCATCCTGACAGGCGTAGGAAGGTGATAGAAAATCAAACCCGTTCTCCACTGGAGCTGGGATCTGTCCTCCTGCCAGAGCAGGTTGTGTCAGGCTGCATGTACAGGAAGAGAAAGCTGTGACGGAGCATGTAAACTGCAACTGCAGGAAGAAATGAACGAGCTGAAGAGGTGTAGAGCACAGTGTCTGCCTCTTAATAGGATTTAATGACGTGAATTTTTGAGCGCTGAGCTGTTTTTGGATTGAAGCATCTAACATGAGCTTGTATGTGCTGTGTTCATGAAATCATTTACAAAAGTAATTCAGTGATTTAAAATCCACCTGCTTCACGCAGAGCTCTGTGACAGTGTTCACACAAGGTTTGGCAAGAGACTCAATCAACTTTCATCCATAACACTGTCGGTGTAACACCTGAAATAAAGGGGGAAGTAAAGCTAGTGTGAAAAATACACAACATGTCGAAAAGCAACCGCGTAATTTTGGGTGACAATAACAGCAGTTTAGATGATTTTACAGTGAGCCTTGCTGTGAATGAGCAGCGGTGCCCACAGACGGTTTAACGTCAGACAGTATTTTCACAGACCGGAGTTTAAGGTGTGGCGGATAAATACAACAAAATAAATGATACGACAAAAACGGGTATTTTGTAGATATAACAATAAACACAAATTCAGTGTGTAATTGTGTAACTTTATTAGCAGCGTCCTCCTGAAGTGCACCAACAACATTGAGAGTAACGTCCTCCTCTCTGCCCCTCAATGCTCTCTGGTCGCTATGGTAACACATTTCTTTCAAAATAAGACGCACAACTACAACACGGGAAAGACCCAGGGAACCCGCGTTTACGATAAAAACCCTGAAAACCATCAATTTCACACCCGAGCCTCAACTCACAGACCGGTACCGGGCCGTGGCCCGGGGGTTGGGGACCGCGGCCTTATCTTCCACAGTGGCCGAAGGCTCAGCAGTTTATGTGGCGATCCTTCTCCTCAGCCACTCTTCATAGCGGCCTTTGAGGCCTTACCAAAGATATCATCTCTCCGGCCAGCTCCGGGTCTGTCTCTGTCTCTGTTAGTAGGAAAAGGTGTTTGCATTGATATTAGTAATTAAAATATTGTAGTTGGTGAGGATTTCACAAATCAGTGCAGCATTGGAAAGAAAATAATGTTAGTGAGAAAGTAAACTGAGGTCATTCCCAGTCAGCAACCACTGGGTGGCTGCTGGAGATGTGAAAGCACTAAAGTTCCACTCACTAGTGACGTGTCAGTGATCCCATAGCAGCCACAAGTCACTATGTTCCCAGACCAGTGGATGAGTGGTTGCAGGAGGTTGCCAGGTGACATATACCAGAAACATGTTTGCATGTGCTCTGGTCAGGAGCGTGTTGACACAGTCAGCTGTAGTTAGCAGGTCAGTGGTGAGCCACAAGGTTTGCTTAGAAGGCAAACGTTCTCTGTTTCAGTTTGAATGGTGCTTGGTTAGTTAGCAAGTCTCTGCAGACTCCAAGCAGCCACAGCAGTCCTTCATCACCAGGGCAGTCCCAGCGTTTCTGTTTCAGCACCTCTTTGTCCCCCCAGCAGAACCTTTAGTGACCCTTGTTCCTAGCGACTGGTGGTTAGCAGACTGAGCTTCGGCCTGTGTGACTGAGGCCTTAGCCCGTTTCAGATTACGACTATACAGGTGCTACGTTTTGAGTCAAATGGACCCAGATTTCCCAGCTGGCATGTTTGTAACACACAACTAGAAAATGTGCTCCCTGTTTAAAATGCATGTGGATACTTGAACCTGAAATAAATGGCTTAAAATAACTGAAATACTCTGTCAGTGTCGCCACCACGATGAATCCAACCACTGGCAGTAAAATCTGTTTGGCACACAAACATAGATTTCTTTGAGCCACATCAGGCAGAGTGGAGAGACGTGTCGGCCTCGGGTCCCCACCGGGCCCGGCTCACTGCCACAGCCCAGACTATTTTTATCCATCCAGAGGAACATCGGCATCCTTTCTCCAGCCTGCTTCCATAATTCCTCTCTGTGTGCAAACACACGCTGACAACAAATGCAGCGGCCGGCGCTTTATAACCGCCTGCTGTTTCACACCAACAGCTCCACGTTTCTTTCACTGCGTCAATGATGAAAGTAAAAGTAAGAGAAGAACTGACAGGAGCATCTGGCCTAATGCCAGTCGAAAAGGGAATTGGATTAGTGCATCTCCTCTCACAGCTGTGTGTGTGTGCGTGTGTGTGCGTGTGTGTGTGCGTGTGTGTGCGTGTGTGTGTGTGTGTGCGTGTGTGTGTGTGTGTGCGTGTGTGTGTGCGTGTGTGTGCGTGTGTGCGTGTGTGCGCGTGTGTGTGTGCGTGTGTGTGCGTGTGTGTGCGTGTGTGCGCGTGTGCGCGTGTGTGTGTGTGTGTGCGTGTGTGTGTGTGTGTGTGTGTGTGCGTGTGTGTGTGTGTGTGTGTGTGCGTGTGTGTGCGTGTGTGTGTGCGTGTGTGTGTGCGTGTGTGTGCGTGTGTGTGTGTGTGTGTGTGCGTGTGTGTGTGTGTGTGCGTGTGTGTGTGTGTGTGCGTGTGTGTGTGCGTGTGTGTGCGTGTGTGCGTGTGTGCGCGTGTGCGCGTGTGTGTGTGTGTGTGCGTGTGTGTGTGTGTGTGCGTGTGTGTGTGTGTGCGTGTGTGTGTGCGTGTGTGTGCGTGTGTGCGTGTGTGCGTGTGCGTGTGTGTGTGTGTGTGTGCGTGTGTGCGTGTGTGTGTGCGTGTGTGTGTGTGTGTGCGTGTGTGCGTGTGTGTGCGTGTGTGCGTGTGTGCGTGTGTGTGCGTGTGTGTGTGTGTGTGCGTGTGTGTGTGCGTGTGTGTGTGTGTGTGCGTGTGTGTGCGTGTGTGCGTGTGTGTGTGCGTGTGTGTGTGTGTGTGTGTGTGTGCGTGTGTGTAGCTGTGTTTCATGCTTGCATTCACATGCCACAGACATCAGCCCTCCACTGATATTAATGATGCTCCACAAAGGTTTGATCCAGTCTTTGTTGCTGACAGCGGTCTGAGTCTTGTGTGGACAGCAGCTGATGATTATAACCTAACCAGAGTGACTGAAACACACAAACGGCTTCTTCTTTAGCACCTGTCGGTAAAAAGATTCTCTTCTTTTCTTCCTCTTTTATTTTTGTACATGCAGCGCCGGCCCTAAAGGAGACAACATCTACGAGTGGAGGTCCACCATCCTGGGCCCTCCGGGCTCCGTGTATGAGGGGGGAGTGTTCTTCCTGGACATCGCCTTCACACCAGACTACCCCTTCAAACCACCCAAGGTGAATGACGCCCTGCAGCTACGCTCCTCCCCTACAGCTGTGAACAATGGCAGCGTTGTCCTAGCTGCCTGTCACTGTTGTCCAACAACAACGAGTCATTGAAGGCTCGTTAACCTTCAGCATGTTGACAAAACAACATGTGACTGCAGCCCAGGACAGAGGATGCTCGTACTGAGCGCACAAAGCTGCTTTCCTTTAGTCTCTAATCCTAAATGAAAGAAGTGTCAGTGTCTGTAAATGCAAAGCTGTTAGTAGTAGACAGACTGAATTCTTTAGGATTACTACAAGTACTCGCTGACAGCTTCTTTTATTTATTGTATTAACAGTCAGTTTTCATTACAAACTACGTTCATCGGTGGGATTTCACATGTTCTGTTCTTGGTTTCTCAGATCATCTCCTCTTTAGATCTTCATTTAGCTCTTTAACAGTTTTACTAAGCCAGTACTGTCAGTTAATAATAACTGAACCCAAACTGATGTACGGTGTACAATTTCCCCACAGTGCCAATGAAATCAGATAAGAGAGGGGAACAAAACAGCAGATTAACCACACCACTGACACAGCAGACACAGTCAGACAGGCTGTGATACAAACGCACAAACTGGCACTTACAACGGTCACAGAGGAAACATCAAGAACAACGTTGTAAACTTCAGAGTTCGTGCTGTGCAGCTTTCAGGAAAACTGCAACATACCAGGAGTCACATATCCGAGTGTGCAGGTGTGGTTAGCGTGTTCACCGATGCCAGAAGTATTCAGTCAGCAGCAGCTTGGTGCTGCTAATCAAACACACTGGATTAGATCATTAGTGAGTGTGACCACCTCTTTGGCAGTTTGTCGTCTGCAGCATGTAGGAGTGTGTTAATGCCACAGGAGTGGGCGTCCCAGGAAACTTACCCTCAAACCATGCAGCGCTCAGACGTAACTGGCTGTTTCGAAAGGATTGTTAGGGCAAAGCTTCTCTTCTATTTATAAAGAAAGAAAGAAAAGAGTTGCCTTGTGGACCACAAGACCACAGCTGAGATGCTCCAACTCACAGTGCCACAAAGCAGACGTGGCATATTAGCCTCACTGTCAAACATGGTGGGGAACGTGGTGGCGATGTGGGGTTGTTTGGGTGTTGGGCACTCTGAAGTCACTGTATGAAGTCAGACGTCTAAATACAAAGGCTTGACCTAAAATGCGTCACACAGCAGCAGGACAATGGTGCCAAGAAACCCTACAGCAGAATCAAGGTTTCACAACAGGACCTAAAGAGAGCTGTGCATAAACCAACAGCTGTGAGCTGAAGCAAACTGAAACCATGCTGGAAAGAATAGACGGACCATGGTGCAGGAAGTCTAGTCCTTATTGTTCCTGCACAGGTTTGTCTGTAGCAGAGCTCCAAGTGTAGCTCCCTCTGTCATGAGCCAACAGGGCTGCTGTTGAAATCTTCCTCTCCTCTATTTGACCCTCTGCCTAACACTGTGCTCACACCATCAGTGCTCAAAGTGATTTTTCTCTCACAACAAAAGCTGAACTGGTTCCAAGTTTGGGTTTTTTTCCCAGTGAACAGACGCAGCATCCACTGGGATGTTCTCAACGAGCACTGACCAACAGTTCAGTGACACGTTGGTGAAAGTGTAGCTGGTCATGGGTGCGCCGTGTCACAGTGGCTTAAGCATCAGGGACATAGTGTTGTTTTTGTAACCAAGCACCCACACTAGGGCTGCCACAAACGATTATTTTGATAGTCGACTAATCAGAGCATCATCCATTGGACGTACAGGTACAGCTTATTGCACCAGCAGCATCTGACATTCAGTGGGTAACAGACGTCTCCGAAAACGTCGGAGCGCTTTTGAAAGTATGTGGTGTCCTGATAAACTGAGCCGATATTTGAGGTTTGCACAGCTACATTCCTGCCTGAAAATATGTTAAACGTTTATTTTGTGACCCAGAAAGAATAATAAGAATAATATTAAAACTTACTAGCTGCCGCCATTGTTGGAAACTGAGCTGGGCGCTATGAATTCTGGGACACAGCTTCTTCTTCTTCGGGGTTTAACGGCAGCTGGCATCCTTGTACATGCAGTGCTGCCATCTCCTGTTTCAGTCCGTTATTACACTCTTAAATCCTGCTACTGATTCCTGCGTCTTTCAGGATCTTACAAAGCTTCAAACGATGCGTCGACTATTAAATTAGTCGTCGACGATTTTGATAGTCGACGTAATCGTGACTAGTCGACTAATCGTGGCAGCCCTAATCCACACGTTTGAAATCTGATCTCTAATCTCAAACCCACTTCTCACTCTGGTTCTGTGTCCTTCCTCACACCATCAGGAGTGGATCTAACGTTTGAAGCAGCCACACAGCTGTGAAATGATATTCTCTGCAGGTCGGGTTCCCTTAAACTCTGCAGCAGGGCTCGGTCTTTATCACCAACTTTTGTGGTGGAAACCCGGCTTTACGGTCTGTGCAGCCTCTGAGACGGCCACAAGATGTGCTGCTTTCCCCCACCGTGTGTGTCCTTCTGCTGTAAAACTGCTGTAGGACGTTGTGCGTTCATGCAGGCTGAGGAGGAGACTGAGCCCTCAGAAACAGGCAAAACCCTGGAACAGAGATCTAAACTTTTTGCAGCATTTGCATGTTCAAATCAAACTGCCAGTTTGTATCAAAGCAATGAGGTGCTTCTGATCGCCTTGTCCTGTCCTGCATGCCCTGGCATTCAGCTGCATTCGGCCACCCTCCAGTAGAGTCTAGGAATACTCACTAAGTAATATCTAACTGCTATTTATGTGCTTAAACGATAAGGCAGGAAACTATCTGTGCCATGTTTAATGCTTTACAGCGGGTCGTTTAGTGTCTGTGCACATGTGCCACTGACAGGAGCGGTCCAAAACTGTGTGTTAGCAAATATGCATATATGATGTTTTGCACTGAGGGTGTTCTTGACCAAATGTTGTGATTCAACTAAATATTCACAGCATGTTTTTAGCAAACCTTTGCTAAAGGTGTACTCACATGTATCAAACTCACATGTATCAAACTCACATGTATCAAACTCACATGTATCAAACTCACATGTATCACACTCACAGGAACGCTCAGAGTCATATTTTTAGTGGAATTTCACAAATCTGTGAAAAATGTGTTGAGCTTGTTTGTTTTATTTTCTTTCATCTGCTTTGTGTTACGAGGCCATTACAGACAACCATAAGTAACAAAGTCTGTTTACTTTGTTACAAGTTCTGAATTCTTGCTCTTTAATTTCCTTGTTGTTGGGTCTATATCTCTGACTTGTTCCAGTATGTAAAACTCTGCATCCTCAACACTGAGCCGCTTGCAGCCCTGTGCTCATGCAGACAGAACAGGGAGGAAGCGTCAGTGACTTTAATCAGCTGCTTAAATCTGATATTTTCAGCTGCTCTTCTTGGCTTACTGTCGTTTACAATAAAGTAGGCTGCTGCATTTGCAGTATCAGTATCTTAGTCATGAGGAGCAGCACTGGAGAAAGTATCTGTAGTGTTGCACAGCGCAGGTGAGCTGTGTGTGCACTGTGCAAGGACGGCACGGCGTCACATGGTAGAAATGATTGGTGGCGTTCCCACCGTTGTGATACATGGATAGACTTTATGTAAACTATCTCTCATATTTCTGTATGTCTCGTATGATTATGTGAAATAGAAAGTCACGAGTGTGACTGCAGTGGTGAAGTTAAGAGCAGCCTGGGAATCATTCAGACCATCCCGAACCTCGCCTACCAGGAGTGTAATCAGATGTTGATGCTCCATCTGTCCAGTGTGTATCACTTTTTGTTTTTGTGGTTTTGAAATTTACAGCAGCTCAAAGTTATTGGGAATCATGTGACCAGGCCTCGATATATGATCTCCTGTTCAGTGTCAGCTGTGTGGGTCCTCACACAGAGCCCATCTTAACTCTTGGCCTCCTGCCGCCTTGTTTTTCCATCGTGGTCGTGATCTTTGCCATCCAACGTACAGCGAGCCATGTGACAGCTGCTCACTGCCCTGGATCACTCACTAATGTTAGGTTGAGCTGACACTGATACTTTAGAGGCTGAGCATTGCAGGGATGCTGCATCAGTATTTGTACGTTGGTCCGAGCTCAGAACTGGTTGAGTGACGGCTGAGGTGAGATTCCCCCAGCACTGTGCCCTGCAGTAACTCGTGGCTTTGAACTAAACTTCTCTATACACTTAATCTTCCTCTGCGTGATATAAATCTCATTTTCTGGGATTTCATTTCCAGTCTGCATGCATAATATCGCTGGGCAAGATACGAACCCCAAGCTGCTCTCTGACCACATCCATCAGAATGTAGCTCACACAGAAAAATGTGCGAGCATGAATGAGTGAAGGAGACATAAACAAGGGAAGCAAGAAGGCATCAAGGCAGGTTAAGGGCTGACCTCGGCTGACTGGCAGGTTCCTCGGGCCTGTTGGCTAAATGGTAAATGGACTGGTTCTTATATAGTGCTTATCTACTCTACCTGAGCACTCAAAGCATTTTATACAACTCGGCGCATACAAGAACTTTTTCCTATACATGCGATCGATCCTTGGAGAGCAGCTCAGGGTTAGTGTCCAAGGATATTATGCGTGCAGACTGGAGGAGCCAGGGATCAAACACCACCTGAGCTACAGCCCCAGGTCTTTTTTTTACCTCACTTCCATTTGTTACATGCACAACAAGAGGGACTCGTACACGGGCTAATGTACATTCAAACAGAAAAAACACATACACTGCAGCTCCCTCTCCTCCCTTACCCAGCTTTCAGGCTCGGAGGAAGATGAGAGCCACCAAGGACTGCATCAGCGTGCAGCCACAGGAGGCTTCAGTGTGTACAGGGCTGCTTTGAGTGCGCACAGTGGAGCGTTTCAAAGAGACGACAGACCTAGAGGAATATTCGTGATGGGATTTATAAACAAATGCACCGATTTGCTAAATCTGTCAGGCTGCGTTCCAGAAATAAACCTCGGCTAACGGGAGGTCGGCTTCTTGCTGAGGATTTGTGACGCTGCATTCAGAGCTGGTGACACTGAAGAACAAGCTAAAAACAGTTGTCCAATGAATGCACCAAGGACATGAGGCATTTATGGCAAAGACTTCAGGCACTGAACAGTGGACATGTTTGAGGTTGCAAACAACTATCACTGCCTCCAGCCTGCCAGCTATTGGCTGTGACTGCAGACAGCATGAGGAGGTTTCTGCAACATGGGTCCAGATCTCATCCCAGGCTGCGTGCCAACACACTGTGAAGAACAGCTGACAGATATCTTCATGGACCCTCAGCCAAAGCAGAGTGCCAGCTGCTGTATCATGAAATGCTTTGAGAGGCTTCACATCAGCTCACGCTTCCCAACCAAGCTGGGCCCGCTGCCGTACAGAACAAACCATTCAGCCGAGGTTTCCACCCTGTGTCTCTGACTCACGTAGAGAAACCAGAAGGCTTCAGCCAGAGTGCTGCTCATTGACTTCAGCGTCCAGCGTGACATGTTCCCTGCTGGGCTGCCTGACACGTGCACTCGGGACAAATAACGTTGCTAGAACACACCGCGCCCCTTCTGCTCACATTACTGACATGTGACATCACCAGTCACGTCACGCACAGGTGTTGGTCTTACAGCCGACCACAACGAGTGCGCTTACAGGAAAGGAGCAGCTGACACTATAACCGACGGACTATACCTGCAGCTCTCTGACAGAAAGGATTCACGGCACAAGTTCTCGGGAGTTCAGACAGACGAGCTAACCCACCTCTCCGTCACCTGGCTGATGGAGGTGGACCTCCCGTCCCAGCTATGAGCAGATTTTACAGAAGTGCCGCTGAAAATAATCTCAGCTACCGCATCTCTTCCTGGTTTGGAAACAGCACCGCAGATGACAAGAGTCAGCCCTCACATAGCTCGCTCACACTCAAATGCCTGACAGCACTCACACTGCTTAGCCAGAGCATGTGTAATGATAACATTTCAAGTTTTTTAACACTCATGCTGTGCAAGATAACACAATGTATATTTATAGTGTATCAGTGAAGTCCTCTCAGATGTTTCCAGTGTGGCGCTGCAGCACTGCTGACGTGAAACAGTGACAGATAAATCAATCTGTTGATCTTCATAATAGGAGGAGGGTTTGTCTCTCTGAACGGAGGAAGGGTGACATGAACGGGGGCAAGCTACAGCTCATCAGCCTCGTTTCTAAAGACACACAGAGGTCAAAGGTCACTGCTTAATGATGCAGGGCTCTTTGTGCTGAGCTATGGAATGTCTTCAGTGTTGATGCAGGCACACAGGCAGGATATGAAGAGCACTGTCAGCCTGTGCTGCTCGTTTAATCTAACTGACAAGTGTTTCATTGATTGAACCTGTCACGTCCTAAATGTCAGGAGGCATGTGCTAACAGACGGAGCTGCAGGAAAACACTGCAAGTCTCTTATCATAGGCCTGGTTTATTGGGCCTGTTTGTTGTTAGTTATTGTGAAGGGAACAGAAATAGAGCGGCCGTCCTCTCCTAGACTTTTTGTGGTGGACTCGAGTCCACCACAGTCCCAAAATATAAAAAACACTTGTTTGTTTGATCACCTTACATGTTGTTGATAGTTAAACGAAACCTAAAATAAGCCTTTTTTAAAACGTGTCATTGGCTCAGAGGTCAGGATCAACAGGATGCAGCATCAAATGAAACTGTTTCTTAACCAATCAGGTGACGTTCCGTACGAGGATCTACCACTGCAACATCAACAGTCAGGGCGTGATCTGTCTGGACATCCTGAAGGACAACTGGAGTCCCGCCCTCACCATCTCCAAGGTCCTACTGTCCATCTGCTCCCTGCTCACTGACTGCAACCCAGGTGAGAGCTTCACACACACACACGCACACAGAGATGCTGTCATGTAGCTGTGACAGGCTGACTGAGCTGCTTAAATCATGTACTTTACTGTGAGGCTGAAGTTGTGTTTGCAGCGCAGCAGCAGCAGCAGCAGCATCCCAAGAGAACAGACAGGCAGTGTAGTGATGAAAACAATGATTGTGTGTGTGTGTGTGTGTGTGTAACACTGTCCATCACAAAAGTGTCTCTTTTATATAAATGTTGTGCTCTGGCTCCATCACAGGTACAGAGGTCCACGGTGTTTTTTGTTTGTTTCAGGTGTGCTCTGCTCTGCCTTCATGTTTCTGAGACTGTCTGTGGGTCATTTTGAGCTGTCACAGGTATACCTGGCTAACAAGAAGCTCCTTTCAGCTGCTCCTGTATTAAAGTGTGAGCCTGGGATTCCAAACCCCCTTTAATCCGTTCAACATTTAACCAAGACTGTCTGGAAAAACTCAATCCTGACCCCGATTACTGTAAAGACAACAGGGACCTGCAGGTGGTGTGTGTTGGTAATGAACAGAATAAAGATTCTCAGTTTTTAAAATCATTTTTTTTATCTCTACATTATCAGCACTTTGAGAGTTAAAGTGAGTTAACTCAGAAATGTGCTGGACCATGAAAGGTAGGTCAGGGCCAGAGGATGACTAGGGATGGGTATCATTTAGGTTTTATCCGA
>NC_137944.1:1178100-1188100 GCF_963969265.1 Rhamphochromis sp. 'chilingali'
GTCATCCACCCCCCCCAACCCCCGAGATACAAACTGTTATTTGTTCCATGCTGACTTGAAAAGCTTCTTTTTTATACAAAGAGTCTATTGGGATTGTATTTTCCAATACACTGAATGTTGATATGGTCATGAAAAGCTTTAATACTGTTATTGTTCTGTTGATGTTGTTGTTCTTATTGTTGTGGCATTGTTTATAACATTGTTGCCACCCGTGTCATTCTCTTTATCTAAAAGCGTGTGTGATGAATTCCTCCCGTTTCATGTGATGTAAAAATGTTCATACTGAGTGAGTGCATTTCATTTTGTTTGTGTTTTCCAGCTCATGGTCAATATTAGTGCATGGCATCAGGACATGTGTTCATGTAGTGGACACGTAGTCCCGATATTTCTGTTCAGGCAGAACTGTGGCATGGAGTGAGCCCATCATCATGTATGACAATAGTGCTTAGTTTGCTGTACACTTAATGCCTTGTGAGAACATACATACTCATCGAATACTCAATAAAACACTGGCTGTCATGTGACACAGCTTCTCTCAGTCTGTTGTTTTAATTCAGCACTGCGTGATGTCAGCGCGTGCTCGTCGCTGTGACCACTTCCTGTCAGAAACGAGCTGTCAGAGGCTCACCGCAGAGACTGAATGATTAGAAGGTGAGAGGTAATTCCCCTCTGGGTCAGACATGATTGTGGCATCTGATGCAGTGTTTTCAGTCACTTTCTAGTAACGTGGATCCGTTCTACTCGCTCACGCAGTACAGACTCGTTTGTTCCCGAGTCGGTCACAGCTGTGCACTTATGTAACCGTGTGTCTTACTTCCTCTTTGTGCTGTTAGACAAAAATTTCGACAACACAAAGCGTCGTGACTGAGTGCACGTTCAGCCTTTATGGCAAAGACCTGCGTCCCGCAGTGCTGCTGGTCACTGATGTTCTGTCTGCGAGCCGTTTGAATCAAGTGAAGGCGGAGCAGCACCTCCTTACCCCGAACTGTGACTGCAGCCGTTCATCACCAACAAATTAACTCCAGAGCAAAAAGCACAGCTAAATACTTAAAGGGGAACGTCCTCATCTAAGTTTGTGCAGACGCGGTTAACAATAAAGTAATCCTGCATGCTGACACATTTACTTTCAGACTGTAGTCCAGGGCGAGCTTTCTTTTCTTGTTCCCAGTGACGTGTTTGGAAGATGCTCCGACCACCACACGTCAGGTCAGTGACGTCTGCGCTCCCTCTGCAGTCCTCCTCTGACACTCAGCTGACTCGAGATGAAAACAGTGGACTTGTCATGTATTTGTCATAATTCAGAACTAAAAGCAAAACAAATCTTTAGTTGTACTTTTCCACTTTTATTATTTGCAGTGTTGACTTGTGCCGTGACTTGTTTGTGACGGCACTATTTTACTTATTTTATTCTTCCTTCCTTGTGTCCTTGTGTTGATAAAAACTTTAAAGTCCTCTCAGAGAGCCTCTATGCTGACAGTAGGTTCTAGCTTGATTCGTTCTAAAATCATATTTTCTCAGTCTGCAGCTGTGAGCACAAATCCTGAAAAGCATTTTGTTTTAAACACTATTTAACCACCTTTGAGGTTCATGCTGCTGTCAAATCATCTCTATGTACTCTAAGGAGCTTGGAAAGAAAAGTGTCTGGACTTTGAGTTGCTTGAGGACGTTTCACCTCTCATCCGAGAAGCTTCTTCAGTTCTAAGGTCAAATAGTGGAGAGAGATTTAAACCTAGTGGGAGTTTCCGTTCTCTTCAATGTGCACAGCGCAGTCCAGGAAAGGCAAACAGTCGTCCTTTGTGTCTTCCTGGTGAACTTGATGTTTTTATCCACAGCGTTGATGTGCGCAGTGAAGGATTCCACTTCTTGTGTCTTGATTTTGACCCAGGTGTCGTCCACATATCTGTACCAGTGGCTGGGTACTCTTCCTTTGAAAGAGCCAAGAGCCTTCCTTTCCACTTCCTCCATGTAAAGGTTGCTACAATAGGTGACACGGGGAGCCCATGGCACAGCCATGTTTTTGTCTGTAGAAGCCTTCGTTGTATTTGAAGTATGTAGTGGTGAGGCAGAGGTCTAACAGTGTGCAGATCTGATCGTGGTGAAGTTGGTCCTGTCCTCCAAGGAGCTGTCTTCTTGTAGTCGTTTTCTGACAGTCTCCACGGCCTCCGTGGTGGGTATGCAAGTGAAGAGAGAGACTACATCAAAGGACACCATGGTTTCATCTGGATCCAGGGGAAGTTTCTGGACCTGGAAGTCAGTGGAGTTCTTGATGTGATGTGGGGTGTTCCCCACAAGTGGTGCAGGATGGCAGCAAGGTGTTTTGAAATATTGTAAGTGGCTTATGCTGCTGACAATGGGTCTGAGTGGGACACCTTTGCATTCATACTACTAACAGCCCTGATGAACTCACATACTCAAGAGTGACTGCTGTGCACGCAGGTGATGTTGTGATTAATGCTGAGGTCTTAGGGGTAGACATTATGGGCCAGGTGTTATCATGAAAGTACTCTACCTGGATTTAAACAAGGACATGAAAAGCTGAATGGGGCTTGCACAGCTAGAGGTCTGAGTGTGACAGTGGAATGCTTTTGTGTTTCCATGGTTTGCATAGACGCTACAAAGCATGGCTCAAAGTGATGGAGTGTTCTCCTTTGGTTTCACAGCTGCCAGGCAATAAAACCTTCTAGTCCAAATCCATCCTTTAACTATCAAACATCCCTCATCTGTCTCCACAGCTATGAAATGTCTCAGACAAAGATAATAACTTAGAGAGAACACAACAAGATATTTATGTGCAGATCAGATCAAGATATTCAACAACAGCACGTGTGCACAAGTAAACCATCCAAGTTGTGCTCTCAGTGTCAGGGGAACAACAGAGAAAAAGGAGACGGAGCATATGGGAGAAGGATGCAACACATAACAGCAAAGCTCATTGGCTAACAGAGCTGAGAGGAGACCACAGCAGCCTCCCTGAGCAGGCTCCAGCAAACCGTCACAGTGACAGACATCCAAGAACGGGTCTCCAGCATGAGGACTTGGACAGCATCTTCAAAGAAGAACCTTTCATGTGCAGTGAAGATATTTACCTGTGGACACCTTAAAAATGAGGACTGACTTACTGTGATTCAATTTGTGACTCCAGCATTTTGTGATTTGTATCTGCAACAGTTCCCACGATGCCTTTTTATAGGCCAAGTACAGTTCAAATGAGTGTGTTTGGAGGAACCTGAATAAATCTACTGGGTGAACAGTGGGTTGGATTACAGTGAATTACAGGCGCAGCCGTCGCAGTAAACTACAGACACAAACACTTGTTGATGACAGAGCTACATCCAGCTTTGCTTTGTGCGCGAGGCCCTGCTTTTGGTTTCTGTGGGAAATTCACTTGTTACAGCAGCACAGTGGACTAAAGGAAAAGCTGAGTGAGAGAAATATTAGAAAAAGTAAAAACAAAATAAAATAAATAAGAAAAATAGTGTGATGGTTACTTTATGCAGTCAAATGCACATTGTTTCTTTTTATAAGTATGTAATAATAATAATATGGATGTATTTTTAAAAAGCAGCAAGCTGATCTTTTTGCCACCTCCTCCCATTATTCACGCACCGCAGATGTAATGTTGTGAAGGAGAGGTGTGCACACACACACACACACACACGCAGTGAAACGTAGGTGATCAATAGAAGTGAAAGGCCAACGTTGTTCTTTGAATAAATAAGAGCCTCGACTCCAAATAAGATTACATGGATGTGTAACATGTTGGAGGCAATAAGCAGATTATCACCATGCTGAACAACACAAACTCTACATGGCACAGTTTTGGTGGAGGGGACCTGATGTTGGCTCTCGTCTTAGCGCTTTCATTCTGAATATTCACAAACACGTTTATAGGCAGACAGAGCTATGGAACGCCAGGACTGCCAAAATGAAATAAATAAATATATCATTAAAGAATTAATTAAATGTGTCAATAATTAATTAAAATGTGAAATACATAAATAATTAGGACCCCAGAAAAGGAGGAAGCTCTGAAAGACTGTTATGACACCACAGACTGGGATGTGCTCCTGAGCCCACATGGTGAGGACATAGAGGGGGCGACACACTGTCTTACAGACTACCTCAACTTTTGTGTGGACACAGTCGCCCCTGCTAAGACGGTACGGTGTTATCCTAATAACAAACCGTGGGTAACACAGGAAGTCAAAGCTGTCCTCAACATGAAGAAGAAGGCTTTCAGGAGCAAAGTGAAGGAGGAGATGAAAGCAGCACAGCGGGAGGTGAAACGCTGCCTGAGGGAAGCAAAGGACACCTACAGGAGGAAGGTGGAGCAGAAGTTGGAGAGGAACAATATGAGGGAGGTCTGGAATGGTGTGAAAACCATCACAGGCCACAACACCAAGAAAAGCACAGTGGGGGGGACTGTGGAGAAGGCAAACGAACTCAACAACTTCTTCAACAGGTTTGACCAGCCCACAACCCCCCCACCCTCACCCTCACCTTCACTACAGAGTCCTCTCCCCACTCTCCTACCTCCCTCGCTTCCCCCCCTTCCTGACACCATGACACCCCCCTCCTCCAATCCCTCTCTCAGCAGCAAGACATCTCCCCCCCTCCCCTCCTCCCAAACATCTCCCAGTGTCACAGTGGATCAGGTCAGGAGGCAACTGAGGAAGCTTCGCCCCAGAAAGGCAGCGGGCCCAGACAAGGTGTGTCCTAGGATGCTAAAGGCATGTGCTGCTGAACTTGGGGAGCCGCTACAACGAGTCTTCAACCTCAGTCTGCGACTGGGGAGAGTGCCCGCCCTATGGAAGACATCCTGCATCGTCCCGGTCCCCAAAAAGAACCGGCCCAATGAGCTGAATGACTTCCGACCGGTGGCACTGACGTCACATCTTATGAAGACTCTAGAGCGGCTCTTCCTCAACTTCCTCCGACCACAGGTACAACATGCCCAGGACCCACTACAGTTTGCATACAAGGCGGGTGTCGGAGTGGAGGATGCCATCCTGTACCTCCTACACAGAGCCCACTCACACCTGGATGAGGGAAAAGGCACGGTCAGGATCCTGTTTCTTGACTTTTCTAGTGCCTTTAATACCATCCGGCCCTGTATGCTTCAGGAAAAACTGAACAGGATGGAGGTGGACCCCTGCCTGGTGGCTTGGATCTCCGACTACCTCACCGACAGACCACAGTACGTCAGGCTGAAGGACATCACGTCTGACACAGTGGTCAGCAGCACAGGAGCACCACAGGGAACTGTGCTGTCCCCTCTTCTCTTCACCCTGTACACCTCTGACTTCTGCTACAACTCTGAATTATGCCACATTCAGAAGTTTGCAGACGACACAGCCATCATGGGGTGTATCTGGGATGATCAGGAAGAGGAGTACAGAAGTCTGGTGAGGAACTTTGTCGCATGGAGTCACACAAACCACCTGCAACTCAACACCTCAAAGACTAAGGAACTGGTTGTGGACTTCGGGAGGTCCAGAGAAGGTCCACTGCCGGTTCAGATAGAGGGGGAGGAGGTGGAGGTGGTCAACAAGTACAAGTACCTCGGGCTGTGGGTGGACAATAAACTGGACTGGTCATGCAACACAGAGCACCTGTATAAAAAAGCCCAAAGCCGACTGTACTTCCTCAGGAGGCTGAGGTCTTTTAACATCTGCAGGAAGCTCCTGAGGATGTTTTACCAGTCGGTGGTTGCTGGAGTACTCTTCTATGCTGTGGTGTGCTGGGGGAGCAGCACAGCAAAGAAGGACTCATGCAGGCTGGAGAGACTGATCAGGAAGGCTGGCTCTGTGGTCGGCATGAAGCTGGACACTCTGGTGACAGTGGCAGAGAAAAGGACATTAAAGAAACTGATGGACATTATGAACAATGCTGGGCATCCTCTGCACACGGCCATAAACAACCAGAAGAGTCTGTTCAGTGACAGGTTGCTTCTCCCAAAGACAAGAACTAACAGACTTAAAAACTCCTTTGTCCCACACGCCATCAGACTGTTTAACTCCTCTCTGGAGGGGAGAGGGAGGGGAGACAGGGGGACAAAGGAGGGGGGACAACTAAGCTGTAGTGCCTCTTCACCTCACTGTGCAATACCTTTGTAAATAGTCAACGGTGCAATAGACTCAATACTTGAAATGTGCAATTCATTCACTTGTATTTTTATTTTTTATTCCTATTTATTCTATTTATCCCCTTCGTATATCTTATTTATATTTGTCTCTGTATTTATATATGTGTGTGTGTGTGTATATATATATATATATATATATATATATATATATATATATATATATATATATATATATATATATATATATATATATATATATATATATATGCTGTGCTTTTTTGGAAATCGAATTTCCCAGAGGAACCCACCCGAGGGATTAATAAAGTTCTATCTTATCTTATCTTATCTTAATTAATTGAATTTGTCAATAATTAATTAATTACATGTGTCATAACTATTTATTTAATTAATTAATTCCAATTTTAATTAATTATTGCCACATTTAATTAATTATTTAATGGTGTATTTAATTAATTCATTATGGCAGTCCTGGCATTCCATACAGAGCAAGCTGGGGCAGGACGTGCAGCAGGTGAGGCTGGATAGAGACGGAAGTGTGCTAACAAGTGAAACGTGTGTGGAGAAGATGGAAGGAGCACTCCGAGGACCGATGAAGGTGGAAAATGAGAAGTGGAGCACGGATGGAGGACATTTAGTGAATCGGGATGTGCAGAGGATTAGTAAGGAGGAAGTGAGGGCGGCTGTGAAGAGCATCGACAGTGAAAATGTGGTTGGTTCAGGTGACACACCTGTGCAGGTACGGGGATGTCTACGACAGACAGAGTGGAGTTTTCTACCCACAGTTTCGGGGAGTGAGAGGAGGCCTGCAGAAAAGAAAAGAACTGTACCGGTGCTGATTTTCAAGAACAAGGGTGATGTGCAGCTAGCAAACCATAACCATGAAGCTGTGGGAGAGAATTAATGAAGGGGGGTCAAGACGAGAGGTGACGATCCGTGAGCAGCAGTCAGGCTTCATCCAGAGAAACACTACAGATGTCAGGGATCCAAGAGAAGAACTGTGGAGCTGTGTGAGGAAGTCCGGAGTGGCAGAGCAGTCTGTGTGGACAGGATGTACGAGGAGGGCGAGAGGGGATGAGGTGCGTGGCAGGAGTGACAGATGGGTTGAAGACCGCTGAAAGGAGCAGCCAGAAGAAGATCATTTACTCAAGTCACCACAAACTAATTACAGTCTGAACGTGCAACTCTACAGATCCCTGAAGACCTTCAGCAGGATGTTTTTGTTTACTTAAGTGCTCAGGATGATCATTTCAGGATTTAAAAAGAGAAAGTCTTGCGATAGTTTAGAATGATGCTACAGGTGGAGAAAATGATGCAGTACGGTTCATTTACGCTGTTGTTGGCTTAAAAGTCTAAATATGTTGAGTAGAAATATCTTCAAATTAATCTTAAAAATGCTTTTCACACAGTACGAGTGCACCTAGTAGTGGGTCTGATGTGTTACCATCTGCATACTGATCATTCCAGGCAACATTTTTCCAGTCTTCTCAATTTTGGTGAAGCCCAAAGTTTTGTTGTCAGCTGACAGCAGCTATGAACTGTCCTTTAAATGAACTCAGTGCAGCCGTTCTCAGGCTGAACATTAACAGTAGACAGGTTTTATTAATTCAATTCAATTCAGTTTTATTTATATAGCGCCAAATCACAACTGAAGTCGCCTCAAGGCGCTTCATAGATACAGAGAAAAGCCCAACAATCATATGACCCCCTATGAGCAAGCACTTTGGCGACAGTGGGAAGGAAAAACTCCCTTTTAACAGGAAGAAACCTCCGGCAGAACCAGGCTCAGGGAGGGGCGGGGCCATCTGCTGTGATTGGTTGGGGTGAGAGAAGGAAGACAGGATAAAGACATGCTGTGGAAGAGAGACAGAGATTAATAACAGATATGATTCAATGCAGAGAGGTCTGTTAATACATAGTGAGTGAGAAAGGTGACTGGAAAGGAAAAACTCAATGCATCATGGGAATCCTCAGCAGCCTACGTCTATTGCAGCATAACTACGGGAGGATTCAGGGTCACCTGGTCCAGCCCTAACTATATGCTTTACTACCTGAAGGCACAGTAGTAAGGTGTGCTTGGGTTCTTACATCATTTCCGTTAGTACATAACTAATCCAAATGTGGAACATCCACGTGTGGATAATAACAGTAAATATGCTGCATGACAGTGGAGACGCGTGCAGGGCAGCAGTGATAAACTGGTTCATGGACAGGTAATGGCTTTCTTTCCAGATGAATGTTAGACAGCTTCTGTTATGACTGCATGACAGAAGCATAACAGCATCCTTTGTCCGGTGTGTCCATCATCCTCCACTGCACATGTCCAAACCATCTGAGCCTTGCTTCTCCAGTGTTGAATCGGTCTATTTAAACCTAAAACAGGATCTTTTTGTAAACGCCACAAAATAGTTTTATGCCAAATACTTTGGGCGCATAATCCAAACCAACGCATGCGTGAAAACACCGAATAACGCAGAAGATTTCTGGCAGAAAGCCAAAATGGAAACTCCGCCGACTAGTGGCAGCTGCGGGACGAACACTTCCTGTCACAGGCGCGCTTAGATCCATTGCGAACGCCAAGTTGTTTTTTGTTATTGTTCGCAATAGTACCAGGAAGTACACTGTCAGAACCTACAAAATAAAAGCACCACATCTCAATTGGCAAATCCAGCTGTTGACACCCCATGACGGGTTGAAATACACGTACCAGTCATTTTAGGCCAAGCAAAAAGATGAACCCTGTGTATTTGTAAAAATTAAAAATATAATGTCAATGTGTAGTTTAAGCAACATTTTGGAGTTGCAAAATTAAAATAGTACTACCACTACTACTATACCTACTACACTACTATTACCATTATTATTATTATTCTTTTTTAAAATTATTATTATTATTAGTGGTAGTTGTAGAATTTCGCACTTTTGCTGCAGAAAAAGGTTTTTGTCTTTAAGGGGTCCCACTAGAATGGACCTATACAGTACTGTATGTTGTAAAGTGTGTGAATAAAATTATAATAATTAACAATACAACAACTTTTGTATCTTTATCGTCTTCATTTTAATATCATTTTTGAAAGGGTCATATAAGATATTATACTTCTAAGGATAAATATGCACTATCTTGTTCTTGTGCTGATGCCTTTTCGTGTGTTTTCTACAGTCATTGTGTGTGACCAATTATTCCCATGAGTTTAATGTGCTTTTATTTTGTAGACGTCGGCGGGAAGTTCCCGTTTCCGTACTGTAGCGCGTGAACCTGACGGCGGCGAGTGTAGTCAGGCGGCGGAGGGACACGCGCGTAGGCTTTGCACACACACACACACACACACACACACACAAAGAAAGGTATCTAACAGGAGATATTTGTGTAACGGCTCATAATATTGTAACACTGTGTGTCGCGTGTATGTTGCGGAGGGCGTTAGTCTGACAAATGCGCCCTTTAATCGTCAGAGGAGAGTTTAGGACTGTGTGCATCCTGTGGCTGGGTCAGTGTCGACGGATGTAGCTTTAAAATGCGAGGAAAAGCTTTGAGCGAACGGCGGGTTCTGTTTGTTTCTTTCTGACGTCGTAATGTGAGGCCTGAGAAGCAGCTCGACAGCCCGAA
The DNA here is from genome assembly GCF_963969265.1 of Rhamphochromis sp. 'chilingali'. Classification (NCBI taxonomy): domain Eukaryota; kingdom Metazoa; phylum Chordata; class Actinopteri; order Cichliformes; family Cichlidae; genus Rhamphochromis; species Rhamphochromis sp. 'chilingali'. The sequence goes on from NC_137944.1 coordinate 1,187,811, forward strand.
GGAGCTTCCTGACTCCTTTATCCGAAAGTTCCCCGCAGCTGAACATTGTTGCGGTGTAGCATCGGGGTTCGACTGCGACATCGCCCCGCCGATGCGTTTCTGCTTTTCCACTCACGGGTCGGTGTGAGGTGGTGTTTTGGTCCCTGGTGTTGACCAGAGCCGGGCCCAACTGCTCCATCAGATGTTTCCTTTGTCGCTGCCCAACGAGCTAAAAATAACAGGCAACATTAGCTCAGGCCGCAGAGGTTCCTCACACGGAGGATTTAAACTAGTCCAACCAGTTTACTCGG